>NW_017731676.1:335306-414753 GCF_001890085.2 Hipposideros armiger
GAGAGAGAGAGAGAGAGAGAGAGAGAGAGAGAGAGAGAGAGAGAGAGAGCGCACAAGAGAGAGAGGAAGAGAGAGAGAGAGAGGAAGAGAGAACTAATGAAATGATGTGAATCTCAGGCTACAAATGCTGAATTATCATGTTTACTTTCTTTATACAAATTTAAAGCTGATAGGACCTCCATTCTACTGGCTGGTGGGGCATTCAATCTCAGTTATTACTGGGATTTTAGGGCTCATTGTGTTTGCTGGCATTCAAGGTCTTCTGCAGCAGCAAGGGAGGTCACTGGTCATTGGTCCCCTTGGTGCCATTAAGAGTGCCATTGTCCAAGTCTGCACACAGCCTTCCTTTGCGTCTGGGGACTTTCCAGCTCCCAGGTCTTAACTGAAGTGCAGCACTTTGGAAGGTTGAACACCACAATGACTATGACACAACGAGTCCTTGGGAGCACCATGTACCCAATAAAAGTATCCCTCCCTCCTCCCTATCCTTCATACTCTTTCACTCCTTCTGCACCCACTCAGCTTCTACTTTGAACACTGAAAACATTCCCATGGCAGGAAAATAATGTATGGTTCTACTTTTCTGCTTGGTATAAAATAGCAGGAAAAAAAAAACAAGCAGGAAAAAAAAAAGCCCACAAATTTTTCTCTCAAACATTATTTTGCCATAGTGTCTTGGAAAGATAAGGAAAATTTGGGATATGCCTGCCTTTCTTATCATTGGAGTGCTGAGATGCGCTTATACCAGGTGAAGGAGGAATCTGGGGAAACTGCTGTACATCCGGCTTGGGCAAGAAGTGTTGCCGTTTATTGAGGTAGTTAACATAACAGAATGAGTACGTGTGAGGGGGATGCAATGAGGTTTGGGTCCATAGTGCCTGAGGAACCTTATTATACTTGTCAATTGGAGAGGTGAGTATAAAACTCAAGGAAATAGTGAGAGATATAGAAAAAAAATAAATTAACAGTGTGTATGTGTTATCTAAGTCCAAAAAAGTGATTTCTTTCATTTAAATATAGCATGGGACTTTCTCTCTGAATTTAACAGAAGAAATGTATTATAATTATATTCTGCCTCTAATCTAGTTTTGCAATTAAGTTAATCTGTTAGTCATTTATTCAGTCATTCAACCATCATACATTCAGAAAATATTTGTTGAATAACTGTTATGTGCCAACCACTCTTCTGGGCATTAGGGATAAATCAGCAAAAAGCAAAGAAAAATAATGCTCCAATGGAGTATACATTCTAGTTAGAAAGACAAAATAAATAAGTAAAATATATAGTATATCGCATATGGATAAATGATGTGAAGAAAATAATTAAGTAATGGAGAATAATAAGGAGTGTGAAAGTGGGTAGAGATTGTCATTTTAAAGAGGCTGTTTATGTAAGGTCTCGATGAAAGGGTGACACTGGAGCAAACAGGTAAAGGCAGGGAGCTATGTGGATATAGGAAGGAAAAATGTACCAAGCGGAGGGAATGGTAAGTGCAAAGGCCCTGAGGCATAAGCATGGCTGGGAGGTTTAAAAAACAAGTTGCCCAATGTATCTGAAGTATATGAGTAAAGATGAGACTACTAGGGGATAACAAAGGTTGGATTAAGATCACGTAAGACGTTGTAGGCCTTTGCAAATTCTTTGGTTGTTTTTTCCTTTGATTAAGATGGGAAGTTATATGGCAGTTTTGAGGCAGAGAAGCAACATGATCTGACAGCAGCATTCTGGCTACTTATTGTATAGAGCCTAATGTTGGGCAAGGGTGGAGGCTGGCAAAGCAGATAGAAGGCTACTGCAATAATCCAAGTAGGAAATGACTGAGTAATCATAGTAGCAGTGTGGGGGGTGAGAAGTGTTTAGATACCAGGTCAATTTTGAGGTTGAAGAAAATAGGATCTGCCACTGGATTAGTTATTGGATATAAGAGGAAGAGAGGGTTCAAAACTGATCCCAAGATATTGAATCTTAACCAGAGGGATGGAGTTACTATTAAATGAGTTGTGGAAAATGGTAAGAGTTGTGTTTTGGGTCAGGAAGAGAGATCAGTATTGATTTTGGACAGGTTGAATTTAATATAATTATTAGGTATCATATGGGCTGGACATTGAAATACATGAATACTGGGTGAGATCATCAATTCAGCATAAAAATGGGCTCTAGCTAGCGGGAGAAATGAGGGCAAGAGAGGCTTTTAAAATATATATACCAGGTATAAAAATATGTTTGTCTGCTGATAGGAAAGATTCTCTGTGGGGAGAAAATTTGATGGTGTAAGATTTTTTGTTTAACCCATTAGACCACAGAACCAGGTTGTCAATGGGTATTTATAGCCTTATGGAAAGCAATTCAGTGGGTAAAAAAAAGAAAGCATGGGATAGTTTATTATTTTTTGTAAGCATATTGCATAAGGCTTTAAAACATATTTACTTAATAAGATGAATAATATTTCAATGTGGCACATGATATACACCAAATGATTGATTCATATAGTAATAGAGTATGCAGGGATGGTTTCATGGAGCATATGCACTTGAAAAAGTTGATGAAGCTTAGGTAGAATTTGGATAGATTGGGATGGGGGTGAAAACACAAGACCTAGGGGTGTCTGAGTATTAACAAAGAAATGAGGCAATATCTTGAAAGGGAAAAAAGTTCATGTAAGGGGCAAGGGGAAAGTAAGTCAGGAAATGTGCTAGAGATCATGGAGTATGTAACATAACAACCTTCAGGGAAGGAAGGTGTTCCAAGTAACTCATATTCCTGGCTTGGTCCAGATTTTTTTCTGAAACAAGTTAAAAACGCATTGTAGGCCTTAAAGATTCAATGGGATTTTATTTTAATATCAAATAGATGGTCAGGTGTATTGCATGTTACTCTGTCAAATTATAAGGGATTAAAAATATTACTAACTTCTTCCAAGAGTTAGTAAGTTCCGGCAAACTTATGAACTCTAGAGACAAGATTTCATAAAAGAAGACAGGCCAATGTTAATCCTTGACCTCAAACAGATTTTTAGAGATAAAAATAGTTACATGGGAAGCAAGTTCACATATGACATTTATTAGAAATTATTTTGGGAGGGAAATGTTCTTTCCAGGTAAAGGAGGATATTCATTACAGAAAACCTCCAGACACTAAATTAGGAGGAAGATTTTTCCCTTTTATATTGCAATCACGATTATTCTACCTACATGGTTGTTAATTGCAACTCTGACACATGTAAGTGCAGAGAAAGTTCAGCCTGTGACTGCTTATACTTCAGATACACAAACCAAGTGCTCAAAGAAAGAGCCATAGTGAGAATCAGTGGAGAAACAAAGAAGAAATTGTGGCTGAAGTCCATAGGTATTGAATATTTTGTCCCTACCTTTTAAAAATGCAGTTCAGTTGGCAGGTCTAAAATAATTATGAATTTCATAAGCCCCAGCTAGTTATCTCTGATTGGTAGAAAGATTTTGTCTTCTCTAGATGCAAATTGGAGACTGGAAACTGGTCAAATACAAAATGTTTACAGGAGGATGGAAGAAAACATACCCTGAGAAGTGGGAGCAGGTCTAAAGCTGTACCCCACTACAGTTGATTGTTGACAAGCAGAAATGAGCTCAGTCCTGTCAGTTTAATTATTCAGAGAAAGCAAGGAATCTAAATTTTTAAATGGGATATCTCTCAATTAAAAAAAAATTAGCACATAAAAATTTCTGTGTGAGGAAGACAATCTGTGGGCTACATTCAGTCCTCCAGTAGCTGGCTTGTCATCTTAGTCACTACTGGAAGAGGAAGTGGATGTTATTACTGTTTTATCCTGACCAATACTTGGATAAGGATTCCTAAAGCTACCCAAAGGTTCTTGCCAAAACCCAATTCTCAGGATGAACCTGTCTCCCTTTGTTTAAGGAAAGGATTTGTTCACTACCCATTTTTGTTTGTGTTTAACTTAATTTTAATTTTGTTTTAATATCTGCTCTCCATGTGATACTGTTTTATGAACAAATTATAGTGCAAGATATATTGTCCAAAAATAATGGTTAAAAAAAGTAGTGAAAAATGTTAATAGTGCATCTATACACTTAAAGTTATACTAACGTTAAGTGGGGTAGTGTAAATATTTCTAATTTTTAAGACATAGTTGAATTCATTTTTGATGGTTTGTTTTGGTAATTGTTTTATAACTGCAACAAACTGGTAGAGAGAATGCCCTATACAAAGCAACACAAGAAAGGTCCAATGATCAATGTGTTCCCTTGGAAAAGCTGAAGGTTTCAGGCTCTGGTATTTGGAATTTAGGGTCTAGTTCTTGTTTAGGCATGCGTGACTGTGTGCATGGCACAGCCCATGCTTTTAGCCCCATTTGAACAGGGGAATGGCTGCCTGGCTTAGGTAGAAGTAGATAAAGTGTTTGGATTCATGTGTCATAGAAACTACCCAAGTTCCTCCTCAGGATACAGTGCCCAGTGGGGTTCGACTTACTGTCAAACTCCTTCTCCATATATCTTTAATGTCCTATATGCTGTAGCTCTTCAGTGCCTGAGTAGTGCCTTCCACTAAGCCCTGTTAAGTCCTGTTGCATCTTCTCTGACGTGGCTGCATTTTTTGATAACGGCTTTTTGGTCTCACATGGTTACTGTAGAGCAGGGGCTGGCTTGCAACAATCTCCTGGGAAATAAAATATTTTTTTCATATTTCACCTTGTTCATTAAACCTGAAAAAGACCCATCCAGTGTTATACCCAGCAAAGTGACTGCTGATCCCAGACTCAAGGTACTGAATTCCAATTACCCTCTGCTATAATCAAATGGATGCCCTGAATAAATGCCCACAGTTTTTAAGCCAACGCATCAAGTGGAAAATAATTATTTTTTTAAGTTGCGTAATACTACTTTTTTCGGTTTTGTGTATTGCATGAGCTTTGAAGGCATATTGAAACATCATCTTTCCAGATGCTTAGGTTCAAAATTACAGTCTGTTAGCAAACCCATGGCCTCTAAAATCAGAATGAATGGCATCTATTATTTAATTAGCACTTCTCCCTTCCCGTTTTCATGGATCTACTTCAGGCTTCATTTTTCTCATTCATTATTTCAAATTTTAATGGGCTTGTAGATCACCTGGGGATTTTCTTAAAATGCAAACTCTGACTCAAGAGTCTGTTTTTCCACAAGCTGTTACGTGGTGCTGATGTGGAAGGTCAAGAACCCCACTTAGCCTAGAAAGGTCATACACAGTTATTGACGATTTCTGCCTCAAGGATCTGTTGGGCTTTTCTTACTACCCGGTGGTATTTTTTGTTTATTTTTAAATTTACTCTCTTAAATTTCCTCTCTCATTCTTCTCATGAGCTATTCCACTATTGAGCTGCATTTTACCAGTGCTCCTGAACCAACTTTAAATCTCAGCGTATGACTTCCTGTTTCCCAGAAAGAATAGACATTTATAGAGCTCTAGGGTGAAAGTAACTTTCTCCAGTTAAGACTTTCATTTGTCTTTGACCTAGAGGTACTAACAGGCCACTTTCATATTACAACATAAAGATTGAGACTTAAATTTCCCTGCGAAAGTTAGGCAATTTAAAGAAAGAAGTCATCCTCTTTCAGTTCACCTTTACCCCGAAGCCCTTTGGTGTTCTAGTTTATTACTGGGAGGATCTCATGTCAGACCCTTCACCATTTGCAGGCTCCAGGGTTCTATTTTAGTCCTCACTCACCAAGGCTGTGGAAAGGAAAGTTAAAATTTTTCTGAATCAGCAAATGCTCTCAGCACAAAAGCAGCTTGCGGTTCCCATTTCCTTTCTATTTTGGCCTCGTAGTACTTGGCTGTATTGTCGGCCCTTTGATGCACCTTAGTATTCTTTTAAATATATTTTGACCAACTTCTTAGTTATTTTCAATGGGGGGACTTGCCCAAATAAGCTATCTTGCTATTTTTGAAACTAAGGCATCTGTAATTACTTTTTAAAAAATATCTGTCTCCCCATCTACACTATAGGATCTTTAAGAACAGGAACTGGGTCTCGTTTGTATACAGCTATATTTCTAGCATTAGCACATAGTAGGTGCTCATGCTGGCTGCTGAATGAAGGAAGCCTGCTCCACCAAGCAAAGCCAGGAAATGATCACTAGCTGGTAAGGCAAGCAGGCAAGAGAAATAATTCTAAGATGGGTTTCTTGGCCACCTAAAGCAAATGGGTGAGCCGTAAGGTATGCCCTTGCTTCCAGTGCCAGGTGGTTCACCTTTCCTCAGGATGCATTTGAGAACAGAATGAAACCTATAAGAATACTAGAAAGAAACTACATATGTATATCGTTCATATATCATTCTCTTCACAAGAAGCCTTTCCTCTGCGGAAAATCTAACAGCTTCTGCTTGAGTCTTTTACTATTTATGATTAAAAATAGCCACCACTTCCTGCCAAGAATTGCAAGGAAATCAAATAAAAATCATGATTATCAATCTTGGAATGTCATTTATTAGATTGACACAATTACTTTCTTTGTAGAGCTGAGATTTTTGAACCTGTGATTGGTGTGTCTTTGGTCTTATGAGATAAATGACAAGAATAAAATGTGTGAAAATTTAAACTTCTCTAGTGACAAGTGTAAATGACTCAAGAGTTATGCTCAAGACTGGCTCATTAATTCGTTTTTGCAGTTTATCAACTTCTAAAGCAGACCTGTGATGGTTATTGCAGTATTGTATGGCTGTCAGTTTTGAAAAGTTTGAGATCCCCGCAGTGAAAGCCATTAGAAACTGCATCACGCAGTATTATTAGAGGCAGGTTAGGAACCATCTGCCAACAGCCAACACGGATCTTTTTATGAGTAGTAAGTCGAATGGGGGAACGCATGGGAAGTTTCAGGCAAAATTATATAAAGTCTTTTTTATCCTCTGCTTACTCATCAATAATTAACCTGGCAAATCTAGAGCTTGGTTGGAATAAAATTAAACATTCCCCAAAGGGGTTGTGAAATGGTAAACAATAAAATTATTGCCCTGTAATTTGAGGCAAAGACATCTAGCTTTAAATGCAAATAAAACATGATATATTGATAATGATAATTTTTATTAAATTATATAAAATTGGAATAACAAAAAATTCTTCATTACATTATTGCCATATCCTTATGTTTTTCTGAAAGTAGTCACAGACATACCACACCATGAATCTATGAACTCTCTAGCAGGAACTGTCTTTTCCAATTAGGAATTGAAGGTATTTTAATATGGGGAGAAAGCAGTAGGTATAAAATTCAAGTTGAACTAGGTTTGAATTTTCTTTGTTACTTACTGGTGAAGTGACCTTAAGCAACTTAAATAACTTTCTTGAATCTTCTCATTTATAAAATCGACAAAACAGTTATTAAGCAGTTACATGACAAGACTGTCAGAAGGATTAATTGAGATAAAAGTGGATAAAATACTTAACAGAGTGCCTTGGTAATATATTAAATATAATATATTTGGGTTAAACATTATGTCTTTATAGAAGATGATTCCTTAATCTCAATAGAAGCATTCTCTTATTCCCCCCTTATAGGTGTTCTCTACAAAATAACCTAATGTATTTTTTCCAATATTTATATTTTTCACTAAATGAAAACTTCTCACAAAGTAATGCACTTAATGCCTATTGATTTGAACATTCACTGTGTGAACTAGATACTGATAGCATTACAAGAAAAATAAAATCATTGTTACATCATTCTAAAAATTCAGCCCTGAAACAGCTAACCAAATAAAGCAAGACCATATGTAAAGAAGTGTCAAATTAATAATAAAATTCTCAAATAATAATTGAGAACAATAGTGGCTTCAGAATAGGAAAAGGTCTTTTCATGGTAAATGGACCTTAAGTTTGGCCTTGAGAAATAAATGGATGGATAGAGGCGAGGGGACGATCTTGCCAAATTAAGACAGAACAGAAATGGGCAAAGAGGTGAGCTTGTCATTTTGGGGTGGTCAATGAGGGACCCAGACTTGCCCATCCTGCCATTTCAAAAGAGAAATGGAACTAGGATCATGGATGGATAAGGAGGGGTTGTAGTCTACTCACATTAGTTTCTCTTGTACAGAAATAACCTCTTGCCACCTTAAATTACTTGAGATAACACTGTACTTCAAAAAGATTCCCCCCTCTGTAAAATTTACACACGCACACACGCGCGCACACACACACACACACACACACACACACACACACACACATCCACACCCACACACAATGGCTCAAACATAAAAGATTTTTTTCCTCCTCATTTACAAAGCTGTCCACGGAAGTTGGTCTTAGAAGGGGAACACAGAATTCCACATACTGTCACCCAGAAAATCCTAATGGCTCTGCCATCTTCAACCCCTGCAATGTCTGGAGTGAACTTGTTGTCTCCAACCTTGTCAACCGCTGAGATGTACATGCCAGAGTTCCACTGGGCTAGGCCTGGAAGCACATTTTCATCAGGTGGAGCCACATATAGCTGCAAGAAAAGCTGGAAACTGTGGTCAAGCTATGTGCCCAAAAGGGGAGAAAACTGGTGCTGGGGAAGATTTAGCACCCTTCATCCCAATATAGGATATAAACAAATCTATAAATCTATTATGTCCTGTCACTTTTTTTAAGTATGTCTTTTTCATGTATTCCAAAAGTCACTTGGTTTCCCAGATTTGGATGAACATTTTAAATTCATATTCTTCAGTAAAAGGCTCTAATCTTTCTAGATATCCTTTTTCAGTCTCCCAAAATAACGTGATTTATATCTCTCCTTCGATTTGTTGTGCCTCGTAGCTCCATTACACATTTTGCAAAATGCGGTGACCAGAATTGTATACCATATTCCAAATGCAGATGCACTACCATTTTGAACAGAGTAAACCTGTATATTTTTGCCTTTTTCTTAAAAAATCATTTCTGATGATGGCAGCCATGTTGCTGACGCTTTTGGCTGCAGCTTCAAAGAAAAGTTTACACAGATTCCCAGGTGCCTCCTTTCTGTCTTCAGTCTTGTAATGCTGACATTAAAATCCACTCTCCTTTCAAAACAGTAGTTCTGAACCCACGCTGTATATTACAATAATCTGGGAGCTTTAAAAAAATACAAATGCCACTCCTTCCCTCAAATTCTGATTTAATTTGTCTGAGATGAGGTCCAGCTATTGATCTTTTCAAAACATCTATAGGCAATTGTAATATCATCTGAGGGATTTGAACCATTGTTGTAAGAGTAATTTGTAATTTTTTCCTATTGTACTTTACATATCCCTATTGAAATGTATCTATCCTTTTTCTACTTGCAGACAGGACAGATAAGAGCAAAGCTCTCCAAAGATATCTCCCACTAGTTTGGAATTAGTACATGAGAAAATCATGAGGCTCCTTGAAACCATGATTAATCTTGCATTTCAGCACATATGATAATAATGACTGAAACACAGATGTCAGATGTCCTTTGTCCCGCTTCTGTGTATGCACATGATATCTATACTGCCTATATTTTTAATATACATCAATTTGGATATAAAGCTCTGCACCTCTTTCTGTGACACCCATCACCCCTCTCCCCTCTCAAAGAATCCATGTACAAATGCCCTAGTAATGTGGACTTTCCTGTAATTTCTATGAGAAAGACAAAGCTGGGCTTTACATTCCACCACCCAGAAAAACCACCTTGATGTCTCATTGACACGATCCTCCAAAGGCCCCTAGGCCACATCACCACTAGAGGTAGAAATAAGGACATTTCCGTATCCCTTTTCCACTAAATAAGTGGCATCGGGTCTCCTCCTTCCCTTATATTTCTCTACTTTTGTCTTCCAATCCATGCTACTCAACCAACTCTAATTGCTCTCTTTTAATTCTGCAGAGCAATTCAGAAAAGCCCTAGCTTCTCCTCTTAAAACGTCTGAATTCCAGTCCATCACCAGGCTAGACAAAATTGAGTATCCTCTAATAGATGTGATCGTGACTCCTTTGAAGTTAATGTGAATAGTAACAGGTTTTCCTGACTACATATTAAAGTTACTGTTATGTAATATATAGTATATATATCATATTAACTTTATAAAATCCCCCAATACTTTTCAACCTCTGATCCTAAGTATTTTATGCAAGGATTTGTAAATCTGCAATCTAGCCACCATTTATTATTATTAAACTGTAGTTGGTATGCAATATTATATTAATTTCAGGTATATAACATAGTGATTCGACATTTACTCATATATATCTTACAGTGTGCTCACATGCTAAGTCTAGTAACCATCTGTCACCATGCAGTTATCACACTAATATTGACTATATTCCCCTTTTCATCCATCCCTCACTCCCCTCCCCTCTGGCAACCATCAGTTGGTTATTTGTTTCTATGGTTCTGTTTTTGTTCTGTTTTTTTTTTTTAATTTCACATATAAGTGAAATCATATGGTATTTGTCTTTCTGTCTGACTTATTTCACTCAGCCTAATACCCTCTAGGTTCTAGGTCCATCCATGTTGTCACAAATGGCAGGATTTCATTCTTTTTTATTGCTGAGTAATAATAATTATATATGTATATATAAATATAAATATAAATATAAATATATATATATATATATATATATATACATTCATACCAGAGTTGCCAAAAAAATGTATATACATGACTTGTATTTATCTTTTGTTATAGGTATATATTGAATATTACAAGTTTAATACAGTTTTTTCTTTCTTAAAATGTGTATACATTTTCTTGGCACCATGTATGTGTGTGTGTGTTTGTGTATAGTTATGTAGTTCAAAATTCATCTTCCAATATACTTTCTCATTAGAGTCTTTCACCAAACAAGTCTGTAAATATTCACTATTAATTGGGCTCTTTCTTATTTATAGTTGAGAAGGGTAGTATTTGGAAATTTTGAACAAATAACTCAAGTCAAGTCCAACTGGACAGTAAATGGGAAAACTGTCACTAGAAGTACAGTGAAAAGAAAATTTTGAAAGATTATGCATAATCACAATATGTAAAAACTGGAACATGAATTAAGTAGTTTAACTAGAACCTCCTAAACTTAGTGAATAAAATAAAATAACAATGATTATTATAATTATTATTATTATTCCATCTCATGATTCTTTTGTTTGATTGGGCAGTTCTTCTGTTGGTTTCACCTGGTTCACTGATGTGACAATAGCTTGCAGGTACCTCAGCTGAAGCAGGGTGCTCCAAGGGGACTCATTGCGACCTCAGCTCAGATGGCTGGTGGGCTGTGGTGGCTGGGCTACTTTCCTCATGGAGTCACCTCCGGGACTTCTTCAGGGCCTGGAGGTCTTCTGGTATGAAGAGAGCAGGATTGGAAGGCTATCTGGGGTTACATACCACGTTTTTTTTGGTGAAACATAAGGCAGGCGTTCAGTTCAAGTCCAGGGATAAGGAAACAGAACCTACCTTTTAATCACACATGTGGCGGTCAGTCCTACTATGGAGGGCAGTAGACAAGGGGAGGTGTGATCTATTGAGGACCAGTAGAGTGACAATTTATCACAACTGTGACAATACGTTTCCTAGTTTACAAGTATATTCACATCTTTTTTCTCATCTAATTATCAAGAGAACCCTGAGAGGTAGCATATTATTTTCTCCATTTTTAGAGTTAAAGAAACTCAAATTCTGAATAGGTATAAAATGGCAGAGCTAGGATTTAAAGTCAGACACTGTCAACCAAAAATCATGAAGAATAAGATATATACACACATCCCCTTTTTCCAAAGAATAGGCTCTGAATGCTAAAGCCTATTTAATATAAAAATGGGTGAAAAATGCTGAGTCATCTATTGTAAGTTATAACCTTGACTATTTAATTTTCAGTTTGCAAAGTAATATTGTAAAGTGACATCAAAACTAATTTTATTCTTAATGTTTTATACATCCTATGTCCATAGAAACATTTTAAATACAAGCTATTTTCTCTTTTATTTTAAATTACAGATCGAGTTTGAAATAAGTATAAAGGGAAAGAAACTGCCTGATATTCCAGATGTCAGAATTCAAAAATAAATTTATGAAACTTTTCTCTAAAATACTTCTCATGTCTTTTTCCCTCAAAATTGAGAAGACAGTATAATCAACTGTAATCTCACTTGAATTTCTTCCACTCTAGCTGCAAATCTCATTTTAAAGCAGAGATAACAAAAATGGCTGAGAGCAGTAATTGAGAAGCAGCTCAGCCATGGCAAAAAATTATATTGGACCTTAAGCTACTACACATTCTTGCTCCCCTAATTTAATACAATCTTTTTTTTACCTTCTATTAGAGACGGAACATTAAAAAAGATACGTACTATATAAAAATTGTCATTTTGTGTATATTTATACAAACATGAAGATATACAACCACACATACACTAAAACACATGGACTTTTAAACATAGAAAGTATAAGAATAATTTGAGTTTAATCACTCATCACATCACATAAAATTGCTGTTACAGTATATGCCATGTAACTTGTTTTTTCAGCTCCACAGAGGGTATTTGTTAGGAAAAGGTGTTAACATTTTGATTCCCTAGCTTAACAGTTTGTGTTATTTTTGTTGTCTTAGCAAATGATTAACAATAGTTATTGGTGCTCTTGCACCATAAGAACGAAAGAAATCCCTGCAAATCCACTTTGAAAAAACTGGAAAATATAAAAAAATTAGAGAGAAAAGTTAAAATTACCCACGGTCCTGCCATTAAAAAAAAATTATATATACATATATTTTGTTTTGTTTTGTTTGTTGGTTTCATTGGCTTGATTTTTTTTTCTGTTTATTTCCTATGCATTTTAGTGGTTTCAATTTGGGGGACACATCTATTACTACAGAACTTTATGAAAATTTACCCCATGTATACTTTGTGAAATTTCCCTATAATAAACTCTTCAAAAGATATTAAATTAATATCTTCATAAAATACTATCTAGTATCAGATTTTACTTCTTCATTTATATTGATGCAATAATGACTGTTTTAATTTTTTACTGTTATAATACTACAGTGAACATTTCTTTCACAAATTCATTTTTGTAACTCAAATGATCTCTTTATGACTGATTTCCAGAAGTGTATCATAGTTTATGAGTCTTTTTAAGGCTCTTGAAAATATTGCCAAATTATTTTCCAGGACAGTTGAATCTATTTTTACTCTCAAATTTAGCTTATGAAAGGGCCTATTTTACAAAACACTCACTAGCATTATTATAATGGTTTTAATAATGACATAATGGGAATTTAATAAGTAATCCAATATTCAAATTACTGCTTGCTAAATAGTTTAATAAATGTATGATATTATTTTTAATTAAATTATATAAAGATTATTTAATTGTAGGTTTTTAAAAACTAGTGAGTCTACACATTTTTCTATAGTTGATAAAGACTATTCCAATTTCAATTTTTGCAAAGTACTTGATTTATTGAAGTGTTACACATGGGACCACACATAAGGTGGTCTATTGATTTTATACCAGGCTCAGTGGTATCTGCAAGGTCATGGGTAGACTGGGCCATCCCATTCCAAGGAATCCTCTAGTCATGTTTACTTGTTAACTGTCATATTTAAATTGGTTCTAATCTGAGGGGGGTTGTCACTTTGTGAAGGGTGAAAAGCATAACTATTGTATTGTTTTGTACACCTGAAACTAATAATAAAAAATAAATAAAAATAAATTGGCTCTAATCAACGAAAATAGAAACTACCAGGAAAAAAGAGACAAGAATTAAACAAAAGGAAAAAAAATCTCGTTTTGTGGAGTTGAGAAGTCATTTTAGGAAACATAATGGTATATAACTGTGGAGGTTTTCAGAAATTGATTCTTTTCAGTACCCACCTATCAAGCTGAGTGAATTAAAGTGGAAATATCAGCTCGTTAAATTAAATCTAAATTCAAATACATGATCACAAGACTAATGGTATGACAAATAGGGGTCAACAAAGATTTTGAATATAGCACCATGAATTTGCAAAATGAAACAAATTTTATTTCTCTGGGTAAGGAAGGAGGAACTGGATAAAGTTGTCTACAGCATTTAACTCCTCATCCTTGTAGCCTCAGATTTCTGAGAATCCACAGATAAGAAATGCAGCATTTGTCTTTAGATCAGAAACACCTCCCAAGCACAAGCAACCTTAAGCCCGAATGGAGGATTCAAAAACAGAAATGTTATTTGAAACTCAGTTATAAAGATCCCAAAGGGAAAGTCATTAAAAAAAAATCAACAACAAAAATTGTCACCGAATCTTTTGTTTTCACAGTCCATTTGTTCTTCTCACCATATATCCCAATTTTCCTGTTTTCTGGAGATATTTGTTCCTGAGAGAAAGGAGGAAAGGAGAAGGTGAATGCACACTTTTTTATTTTTTTTCCACAAGGGGCTATAATATTATATATTCCCATCCTACAAATGATTACTTTTTGTTTAGCCTAGCATCATTACTTTGCATGTTGATTATCACTCCCTACTTCTTTCTTATTATTTCACAGGCTTCTTTTTATCTACGATGGAAGAAAATACGAAGTTAACAAAATATTTTTTTCAGTTTAATCACTACTTTGATGTTAGTTTGAAAGGGTATTTATGTTACTTTTTTTAGCTTGTGGTTTGTGGATGTGACTACATCAAATATATTTTATTCTCATAAAACTTGAGCATATTATGAGAAAATAGCCAGTGTGTGACTCTTCTCCTTTTTTACCTTCATATGTTACTGATTCACAGGGCAGCCTGGGCCATGGAGCAGTTACTGGTTTTGTCAGAGAAGGCATTATGATTCAGGATTTGTACCTAATTATCTCCTTTTTTGAAGCAAATCCATTTCTAGGAAGTATGACCATAATGTTTGCCTCCAGATGTGTGCGTCAGAATATCAGGTTGCCTCAGCTTGATTTATTTGTATGAAATGAGAGCATTCTCTTCTTTATTTAAGTGAATGACTCTTTGCAGTTTTGACTTTGGAAGTCATATCTCAGTTTGTTATGAGAGAATCAAAGTTTATGCAAAGTTTTTGTAGTTATCAACCAGTAATGATACTTTGTCTGATGACTAGCTACAGAATAGTCACACGTAATTATAACTGTGCCACTTTTTAGTTTTGATACAAATAGAATGCACAATGTCAAACTATTATAATGATTATTACAAAAACTTGGAAACTTATTTTCTGAGCAACTTATTTATTTCTGTTTATTCATTACCAATTGTTAGCTTTTGATTTTTTTTAACCTCAACAATTGGGACCTTAAGTCCACTTTGTTAGGAAAGGTAGGTAGCAAAATTGGGGCCGATCCAGGGCTGAACTAAAACATTTCCTTTTAAATAATGTAGTAGCAAGATAAGTGTGTGTTGGGGGGTAGGTGGAGACAAAAGAGTTGTTAATTACTTACAATATATCTCTGCTGCTAACCAGCTGTATGACTCTATATAAATTACCTTTTTGGGTTCTTCTGACCATATTTGTACAAAAAAAAGAATTGAGTTCATATTTTCAAAATTTCACACACTGTAACATTTCAGTATTCTACAATGCATCTTACTACAGTAGTCTATCAACAATTTCCCACAATCCTTTACTTTTGTGTAGTTCCTTTAGGGTATAACACAGTTATAAGCATTCAAAAATCTTACCTGCTTACTGATGCTGTAACTAAGGTTTTAATCTAATTGTTGTGGGAAAGAGCTAAATGAAAAGGGCCAGTTTTAGCTCCTTTTGGAAAGACAGATTGTCCCAAAGGTATGAGAGGTTTTTCCTGTACATTTTCAGTTACCTGAGCCCATTCATCTTGTAAAACCCTCCTTTCAAAAAAAAAAAACGAGAGAGGAAGAAAGAAACTACAAATCCCATGAATCAAAGCCGGGAACAGGCACATTCCCTCCTGCCCCTTTGCGCCCACCTTGAATGTCAGGTTGAGGCATCCTGAAATATGCCTGAAAGAAACCGCAGTTGTTTCCTCCAGGTCTTTAATCTGTGCACTCGCTGGGTTCCTTTAAATCGGTGCTGACAGCGAGGAAGGATATGGAGCTACGCAGAGCAGGGTAGGCGGGGGCGTGGGCATCACCTGCTCCGAAAGGGGCATGCGCACTGCGAGGAGGCGGGGCGCGGAGGGAGGGGCAGACGGCGCCGGCTGGCACAGCTCATATCTGCTTCTCCCCGGCTCGGGGTACTGAGTCGGCGTCGGGGAGTTGTCTTCTGCAAAGGTTGCCTGGCGTTGTACAACATGGAGGAGGCTGCGGGCATAACCTGCGATCTGGACTAAACCGTGCCTGACGTTCCGGGTAGCGGTGCCCGGTCCCGAGCCCAGGGACTCTGCCACCTGCACGCCTCGCGGCGGCCCCGGCTCCGGCTGCTGCTTGGGCCGCCGGCTTCCTGACAGGGACGCAGCGCACGGAGGAAGCGCGGCGGCCCCGAGTCTCCCCGAGCCATGGGCAATGAGGCGAGCTTGGAAGGGGAAGGGCTCCCCGAAGGGCTGGCGGCAGCGGCGGCAGCGGCCGCCGGAGGAGGGGCTGGCGGGGCGGGGAGCCCCTTGCGCTCGGTGATCCCGGCCGGCATGGAGGCGGACCTGAGCCAGCTGAGCGAAGAGGAGAGGAGACAGATCGCCGCTGTCATGTCAAGGGCGCAGGGGCTGCCCAAGGGAAGCGTCCCCCCGGCCGCTGCGGAGCCGCCTCCCATGCACAGGCACGCACAGCATGATGTATATGTCCGGGCATATATGTACAGCTCCCCGTGCACATATGTGCCAGCCTGTATGTGCTAGCACGGCAGTACATATATGTCGTCTCCGTTCATTTTATTCTCCCTAATGAAGTGGCGATAAAGAGATTATAAGCCTTCGGATGGCAGAAAAGAAATGATGCATTCTAGAGTTTCTGGTGGGATAGTCAAAGGTTGCATTCTTGGAACTGTGATTTTAGGTTGTGATTTTTGGCCGTTTGGTACCCTTTCCCTCTAGGGTGGCGTGGAGAGACGCCCTCCAGTGTTTTACTAATCTGGAAGTCTTCCATTAATACAAAACGGACGTGTTGGGAAATGGATAGAGCTGGGTGTTTACCTGTCTCTGTGTAAACCTCCTCAGTCATTCTGGGGTCTTTTTCTCTGTAAATGATGTCCAAATATTTCTATAACAATATCATGAATTCCCCTAGAGGTGTTTTGTCCTTTTAACCCTACCCCCAGAGGAAATCGGGAGCTGTTTAGGAAGAAGGTATAGAATTAATACACCTTTTATATTTAATGTGGGGCCCTAAAATATGTTGTGGCATTAAACAGATGGTTTGGTCACAGCAGAGCAGGTGCTGTACATGTATTTCTGAATTAGCATATGCTATTTTTTAAGTCACTACCCTTTTATATACAAAGTGTCATAGTTTTTGGAAGAACGTGAATTTGTGTTATCTTAAAATTAATTTGTAATTCATAAAGACAAAGCAAATAAATGACAATTTGCATGGGCAATTAAGAGCTAATCTGTAATATTAACATTAATTTCCTTCTCTAGCTCTCTATTTTTCTTCATGTAATAAATTAGTTGTTTCTAATTAGAGTACGAAGAGGGTATAATCATTGTGTCTGCCCTGCCTTTATTATTGTAAACAAGCCCTTTAACTTTGCACCCTCCCACAGAGGATAGTTCTCTATCCATGGTACTGAAACCGTTTCTGCTTTATGATAACTGAAGGGAAGCCTACAATTTTCATTTGAGGTATTGAAAATGTAAAACTGCTGGTATATAGGTGTAGATTCTTATACTCCATAAAATGAGAAAAAATATTTTAACTTAGGAACTATCACATAAGTTATATGCATATCATTTTATCAAATAATTATAATATTAAATTTCATATAGGAGAAATGTAAAAATGTTTTATGGATAGTGACATTATTTTTCACATAAAATCCAAAATGTCTAAAATCTATCAGGTAGAAGCCCTATTTTGTTGAAATGCAATCACCCTTACTAAACTAGCTCCTTTGTATTGAATATGTTTTTCAGTGTTTTGGGCTATTGGTAAGAAAGTCCTAAAGTAGTACAGCTTATGGTATATACTGTTTATGGTATGTACCATTTTTCTCTACTAATGAAAATGTGACTTGGAAAGTATTTTGATTGTTCATTCACTAAATTTTCATGGAATAATAATGAAGTACAATACTTTTATGTATGCCAGCTCTTCTATAATATTTCCTACAAGGCACAAGCAACAGGTTTTATACGCTGGTTACAAATGCCGAGAAAAGTGTGAGCTTTGATTTCTAAATTCCTAACTTTTCATCTTTCAGACAGTGGATGAAAAATGTTATTTCATCCTATGAAACTATGATGTTTTATGCAGTATTTGTATCAGATAGCATACTTTTAAAGCTCCCTATTTATAATTTTGTTATGGTAGAATTCTTACCAATAGGCAATCTGTAGCCTAAACAGTTATTGGTAAAAGCTTCATTCAAATATATAACAATATGTTTCTGTTCTGCAACCTGCTTGTATTTTACTGAAAGATTTCATTAAGAGGCACATAATTTTTGAAAGTTATTATCTTATGTGATAACCAAAGAAACACTTGGTTCATCATTTAGATATTTAGAAACACATTGAGTTAAGTATATATAAGAAAGCATATCCAAATAATTTGAAACTTTAAGTGATTAAGCACTGTGAGTTAGACATGGTGAGTTTTTTTTTTTTAAGAAATAAAGGTTGAGAGCCCAAGGACCTAGATTCTTATTCTATTAATTTTAACTGACTTATGGTAAATTATATATGCTTCTCAGCCATATGTGCCTCAGTTTCCTTGTCTCTGAATAAGACAAAGGATACTTGTCTTACCTATCTTGTAAAATCATTGTGAGGATCAATTAAAAATTGTTTGGAATTGAACGTGAAGAAACCCTATACACATAAAGAGTAGTAATATCAATATTAGCAGTGAATAGCACTGGCAATAATGGCTGCAGACAAGTTGTATGTTGAATTATTCATTATAATGAGTTAACTGATGTATCAATATTCTTTTACATATGGAGAAGTCAGTGCAGTGTAGTGGAAATCCCCCGGTCTAACCCCAGTAGTCAGCACACAATAATTCTGTGACAAATTTTATAACCTTGAATTAATCTCTCAGCCTCTTAAAGTCCTAGTATCCTCTACAATATAAAAATGGATGCCTAAAGTTGCTTATATTCCTAACATAAAATTTTATGTGACTCGGCACTGTCAAGTTAAGTGTCATTGCCTCTTACGTTCTTTTAACAAAATATTTTAGCATTCCAACTGTTTTTACATTCTTACACGTGAATACTTGTTTGCCTCATTTGTAGCTAAACCGTTTTCTCTGCTAATCTATGTTAATCTAGGGATGACATTAGTGAAATGAAAAGGGAGGAGGATATGTAAGGCATAGGTAGTTAGTTACGAGTTAGAAGCTACAGGTTATAAATGAAATGCTCCTGGATTTTTATTCATTGTAGACCCAGGGAAATGCAATTTTATTACTTCTACTCATTCTGTTTACAACTACAGGTATGCCATGTGAAAAAGGCTTTACTAAAAAACACTTCTGATTAGTAGAATATTTTATAAGAATTCTGACTGAATCGATTATTTTCTTAAGCATTACTTTGGGCCTCCCCTCCTGGCTAGACACCTCCACAACTGTTTTTCTTCTGACAGCAGTAGGCCATGTGTAGGTTCTAAAATGAATATGGAATGTTTCCATTTAGATCTCAGAAGGCTTGTAGAAGAATTTGAAGTGTAAAGACTTCACGAAACATTAATCTAGAATAAAACAAAACTTGACATGTTCATTCTTTTATTCACTCATTGTTATTCACTCATCAAACATAAATGTTCATCTACTAGTTACCAGGTTTGGTTCTAGTGATAACAAAGATGAGTGAAATACGTTCTCTGTCTAGGAGTTCATAGTCTAAGTACAGAAGACACAGATTGCATTTTAGTTAGTTTTTCTTTTTAACAGAACTGTTATACCAAACAAAAATTCACCAAAAGACCACAGTTTGCTAAGACATCTTTATATTTTTGTTTGGTATTAAGACTCTATTTTCTCTTAATGATTATATTTCAGTTTCTTGCTTCCAAAGCTCTGCATTTTCTGGTTATTTACATAATTACAGCAAATAAAACCAAGTTTAAATTGTAGGGCAATCTTTAGATGTATAGAGGTATTTTCTCCCTGGGGGATTCTATAATATAATTTATATTTGTAGGACACCCAAACTATTATTTCTGATATAAGCGCTTTGCTTTAAATTTTGCTTTATATTGTTATCATAAGTTTTGGAATTCATGAAGTTTACTTTTATTTGTTTTGTACATATGTTGTATTAAGTGAAATAATATTGCAAAACCAATGATTAAGTTTAATAGTATTTTCACAAGAGGACGATTTAGTTAAATGTATGTTTTGGTACTTGGTTTAAATATAGATTTCTAGAGCTCTGTATCAGGGAGCCAATTCAATAAAATGCCTAAATAAGTACTTGCAGGATAGTCATTTCTATAATGGAGACCCTAATTGTGTGTCCTTCAAGGGAGTAGTCAAATTTATTAATTGAATGTAGAACATTTCTAGAATAACGTAAAGATCCAAACAGTGGAACTTTTTGAAAATAATCTGTTGTAGGTTTGCTATGGCTCTACTGCCTTCATATAGAGAAACATTCACAGTTATTGTTTCCAAATGGAAATATGTAGCGGTGCATTTTAAAAGATATCTTAGAACTGTTCGATTTAATAACAGTAATGATTTTAATTCCTTGTTTAAGTAAAGGCTTTACAGACATAATAATAGCTAAAGTTTTTGTAACTTTTTTTCCTGGAGGAAATTGCCAGAACTAAGAATTCTATTAATCATCTTTTATAGAAAATTACTTTGCATATATATTTCCATGTGTAGATTAGTTTCTTTCTGACTTTTGCTAGTTAGAAATAATACTTTTATGTTTCTTTCTACTACTTCGTATATCTTGATCCATACTCAAATTTCTGTGTCAGTAGGGGAATTTCAAAAACTTAATTGATATTAACTACCAAATGATCTGGAATTTAAAATTACGTCTGGTCCATTAGCAGGTAAATTTTGACAAAATAAATTAAAACCTGTACAACTTTTTTGTGATCGTCTCATATAAGTGCTACTTAATCACTTGTTTTTTACTCCTTTTATTCTTTTAATTAAAAAGAAATAAACCTTTTCCAAAATTAAAAAGCTACATATATCAAACAAAATACTTATAATTTGATTTTTTTCTATACTTCTAAAGTGGCATGTTGTTATTACTTCCAACTTTATAAGTAGAGAATGGCTTATTTAAAAAAAATAATGTACTTGATTTTTGGCTAAAAGTATATATAAGAGACAACAATTTTAATTATTTAACATAGTCATTTAAATTTGATTTTGTTTCCAAAACTTTAAAAAAATCCATATTGTATATTTGTCTATGACTTAAAAGAAATCTTGCAAATCAATTACTTGTTACATTTTAAAATCAGTGTTAATAAATAATACTAATAATCTGACAATGGCATTAGTAAATATTGTAGAAAACATTAAGCAAAAATATTATGTATTTTCTTCATCTAAGGAAAGTAACAATACTTTTCAGAAGTGGGGTTACAACTGGCTTGTTGCTATTTGTATGCTAAACTATATCTCAGAATGCTTTAAGCATCTGTTGTTACCTTACAAAGAGACCTGAGATTAAGAATTAGCTATTGGAAAAAATAATGAAATGGAACTGTTTCTCAAAATGTCTAGTCAAAGTAATAATTCTCACTCTATAAAGTTTATAAGGATAATATTTGATGAATATTACCTTTTTAGACCAAATAGGATAAAATTAAATATATGATCAACTTTCTTAGAGTCTGTGGAAAGGCCTCTTGTAACCTCCTTACTAGAAGCTTCCCTGATGTCACATTGTGTGCTTTATGTAGCTAATGTAAATTCTCATAATCAAGTAAAAAGAAAACAAAACAACAACAAAAAAACAGTTGCAGCAAACTCCCACATTTTAAGATGAATATTTTTACTTATTCGTGCTGCTAGTATTTGAGAGACTAACATTCTTTGACCATAACTTTTGATCAAGGATATATACCCTGTGAGCATGAATGTACTAGGACATAGCGTTGCATTAATTTATTGAGTTAGTATTTAATTAGATTTTATATTCTAAAATATAAATGTAAATTATTTTTATGAAAACTTTGTAAATCAGTATGTTAATTTTTTTATCACTCATAGTAGTAAGTATTGTTTTGTTCCCCCCCCCCCCTTTTCTTCACATTCTTGTTGAAAAATCTCTATCTTGGGACTATACAGAAAGTAACAAAGACATTAAAAGTTTTATGATCACTTACAGGATGCAGCAAAAATGGATTCTAGTTATATTTACACATTCAAAATTTTGAGGATAGAAGAAAGTTATAGTTTTTTAATATTATTCTGAGTTGGGATCATTTTCATAATTTCACTTCTTTTTGTTTCACTCTTCTAGGAAACAAGAGTTGGATAGTAGTCACCCTCCAAAGCAACCGGGAAAACCGCCGGACCCTGGGCGCCCAGCTCAGCCTGGTCTCAGTAAAAGTAGAACTACAGACACTTTGAAGTCAGAGCAGAAATTGCCTGGAAGGAGTCCTTCCACTATTAGCTTGAAAGAATCTAAATCCAGAACTGATTTTAAGGAAGAGCACAAGTCTAGTATGATGCCTGGCTTCCTCTCAGAGGTTAACCCCTTAAGTGCTGTCTCCTCTGTTGTAAATAAATTCAACCCTTTTGATTTGATATCAGATTCTGATGTATCCCAGGAAGAAACCGCCAAGAAACAAAAAGTAGCTCAGAAGGAACAAGGAAAACCTGAAGGAATCGCAAAACCTCCATCACAACAGCAGTCACCCAAGGCAGTTCCTAAGCAGCAAGGACCTGTGAGGGCACCACCTCAGCAAGACCATGCTCCCAAATCACTATCTTCTCAGCAACCAGAAAAGATTAAATCTCAACCTCCAGGGACAGGAAAGCCAACTCAGGGGCCTACCCAGACCCCTCAGACAGACCAGGCGAAATTGCCACTTCAAAGAGATGCAACCAGGCCTCAGACTAAACAGTCAGACACAGTAAGGGGAGAATCAATCAAACCCTCACTGCAAAGCCCATCCAAACCACCGATTCAGCAAGTAAGTCCTGGAAAGCCTCCAGCCCAGCAGCCTGGACCTGAAAAACTTTCCACAGCACAGCCTGGACCTGCAAAGCCCTCAGCTCAGCAGCTGGGACCAGTGAAGGCCCCAGCTCAACAGCCAGGGACAGCAAAATTAGCTCAACAGCAGACAGCAAAGCCCCCAGCCCAGCTACCAGGTACGACAAAGCCCGCAGCTCAGCAGCCTGGGGTTAAGTCCCCAGCCCAGCCCCAGCCTCAGCAGACTGCGTCAGAGAAATCTCCATCTCAGCAGCCTGGGCCAAAGTCTTTAGCTCAGCCTCCAGGGCCAGCAAAGACCCCAGCCCAGCAGCCAGGGACCCCCAAATCCCTAGCTCACCAACCTGGGCCACATCCCACAGCTCAGCCACCTGGGCCTGCAAAAACTCTAGCACAGCAGGCTGGGCTGGTGAAGTCGGGGGCTCAGCAGCCTGGGCCAGGAAAGCCTCATCAACAGCCTGGCCCAGCAAAGCCCCCTCCTCAGCAGCCTGGCCCAGCAAAGCCCTCTTCTCAACAGCCTGGCCCAGCAAAGCCCTCTTCTCAGCAGCCTGGCCCAGCAAAGCCCTCAGCTCAGCAATCTACAAAGCCAGGAAGCCAAACAGGAACTGGGAAGCCTGTGCAGCCACCGACTTCTCCATCTGCAGTGCAGACTCCAGCACAAGGCCCCCCTAAGACCATCTGTCCTCTTTGCAATGTCACTGAACTTCTGCTGCATGCTCCAGAAAAGGCCAATTTTAACACATGCACTGGGTGTCACACCACTGTCTGCAGCCTCTGTGGTTTTAATCCCAATCCTCATTTAACCGAGGTGAGTGCATTTATGCATTATGTCCGTGCTCTTAACCATATCATCATCTTCTACCAGTGGTGCTTAGTTTATGTCTGATAGGATGGTGTTGTTTTTCTCTGCTTCTTTCCTGCTGCCCCCCTCTTTTTCTTCTCTGCTAGTTGTAAATTAGATTTTTTTTAAAAACATTTTCTTCCATAATAAGCCCAAAATATTGCCACAGTTTCTGAGAAATTTGGTATATAAAGCAAATATGAATTGATTGAAAGCTGCTGAGCATTTACTCATTGCATTCTATGTGTAAGGTCCAAACTATTTATTATTTAATATACTGTGATATTGCTTTAACTTTTAAATTCATGCTCCTACCTATCAAAATTATGAAACTATTAACTGGGGTCATATTTGTGCTGGGAAAAACATGGACAATGTTTTCAAACTCTAAATACAATTTTAATATAAAGTTCAATATACATGCCAATGATTTTGATATCCCCAGTGAGGGCATACTTCCCTCATTAGTTGAGAGTCATTAAAATTAGCATAAGTCAGTTCGTAAAATAAAGAGGTCATTAGAGCAGGTCAACATTGATGGATGTCTTCCCAGAAGGACCACAGTTTATATCTCCAAGTCTTTGGGTTAGCCTTCCTGACATACCAAGTTATAAAATAGGGGCCAGTAGTGACACAAATGAATTCAAGGTTGTTTATTCTGACTGAGGATAGAAATGTAATTCTCAGCAAGTCAAAGGCCTGAATAAAACAGCATTTCCATAGGTAAAGATTTGGTGATGTTTGGGATAGGGGGAAGGGACAAAAATCACAAAACAACAGAAAAACTCAGAAATTCTCTGGAGTTAAGAAGTAAATACGGTGAAGATAACCTAAAAATATAAAGTGAGAATAAAGAGGCTTAGGGTCTAAAAGAATATATTTTTAAAAGAAACCTGGTAGCCCCTACCCAGTGAGAAGGCACAGAAACTATTTTATACATATATATTATTATTATTATATATTAATATTATATATTAATTATATATATTACATATTAATATATATTATTAGTTTCAGGTGTACAAAACAAATCAATAGTTATCCTTTTCACCCCCCACAAAGTGACAACGCCTCTCCCCCCATCCACTGCCCTCCCACCCCCGATATCATGCTTATCTATTGCAATTCCATTGACTCCATTCCCACACTTTACTCCACATCCGTGACTATATATGTATTAAATTATAGTTGACATTCAATATTATTCAACGGCAGCTTCACATGTACAGTGCAGTGGTCAGGCCTCTACACCGTCTATGAAGTGGTCTCCCTGACAAGACATGAGTCCATCTGGCCCCCTAAAAAATATTTACATTATTGATTATATTCTCCAAACTGTCTTTCCTATCCCTGAGGCAATATTATAGTTACCAATTTATGTTTTCTCGTTTCTTCCCCTTCTCCTTCATCCCCACCCCCTCCCATCTAGCAATCGTCAGTTTTTCCTCTGTGTCTCTGCAGCTATTTCTGTTTACATTACTTGTTTATTCAGTTCTTTAGATTCCACATATAAGTGAGATCATACGGTATTTGTCTTTCTCCAACTGACTTATTTCACTTAGCATAATGCTCTCTAGGTCCATCCATATCATTGCAAATGATACAATTTCCTTCTAAGGCACAGAAACTATTCAGTCCATATGGAAGGCAGCTGTTACTGGGCTGTGTGTATATTGTGTCTGGAAAAGCCCAGGGAAAAACTGACAGCGGGCCATGGAGGATTATGTGATTTAAATATCCCTGAAAGAAGAGACTTGTATACCCTTGTTGTTATAAAGGAAATCTATGTTATGATAATAACAATGAGGATTATTGGTAGCAGTTATATTAGTTTGGATACTTAAAATGATGAAAGATGAAAATGATGTACATTTAAAATGTATCAACCTCTTGGTATTTTCTAAAGCATCTTTTGCTCTTTTATCCAAATGTCATATTGAGTATGTTAACTTTTTAAATAAGTTATTCTTTAATGATAAAATTGTAACTTAATAAGAACATGCTGCATTCAAGTTATGGAGAAAATCAGATTGTAAATCAGGAGGTAGTTTGTTTATGTATTTGTAGCTTTTTAAATTATAGTAGATATGTTTCTGCCCATAATATACTATCTTGACAGGAATGTGCAGTAATAATGACTTCAAACAGTCGATGATCATTTTGTAAAATGTTACTATGTTTTCATGGCAATTCACAATGTAGACACTTACAGTTGGACATTCAAGCCCTATGTATTATTCGAGGACCTACTATATGGAAGACATTTTACTGCATGTTCGGTAGGGTATAAAAATAACTAAAACATAATGCCGATCTTAACATGAATGTAGTGTACTAGGTTAGATAATACATGCACCAGGAAATCCAATATGTGGTCAGATGATGATGGTCATGAGAGATACGAACAAATATTGGGGACTTTAGAGTAGGAAGTGTCATTTTCAGTGGGTGAGATTAAGGAAAGCTTCATGGAGAAAATGGTATTTGAGCTAGGTATATAAGGATGGATACTATTTCAACAGATGAAGGATATAAAAAGGGAGTAATGATTTGGTTCAAGACCTAGAGGCAGAATACTGCGGGGAATATTTAGGAAAGCAGGGATAAATCTAGGTTTGCTAACGTTGTGGGGAAGAAGAAATGGGCAATCAGATTAGAGAGAAGTTGAAGTCAGCTTTTGGCCTTCCACGTTTGTCTGGTAGTGATGAGCATTCTGCTTTATGAAACTTACTTTGACTAATATATTTATGCCTTCAATCCTTCATTCATTTTTAGAAATTTGTATCAAATTCCTGGTCGTGAAACACCAATGAGTCCTGTGACAGAATCAATTATTCATTAGTCTTCCTTGAAGCAGAAAATAGGGGAAATAAAAGTTGTATATAAGAAAGAAAGAAAGAAAAGAAAATGTGTGTGTGTGTGTGTGTGTGTGTGTGTGTGTGTGTGTGTGTGTGTGTGTAAGTAACTTTGTATAGGGCTTTATAGTTCACATAGTTCTTTCCTATTTCTTTTATCAAAATTAAATTTCCAAATAATTCTATGGATATATATTCTGTTTTCTCTGTTATACTAATGAGAAAACTGGTGTTCAAGTGGTTACTGTGGTTAGTTTACTTGTTGGGATTGCCCTGATGGTAAATAGCCAAGCAGAACCCAAACCAAATCTTCTGATTCCAACGCTATTCATTCATGGCAGAAAGAGAGAGAAAGTGCTATGAAGTCAAAGGAAGAAACCGTCACTGTCAGCGGCGGGTATCATGACTAGCTTCATGAAAACAGAAGTATTTGAGCTGGGCCTGTGAAGAGTCACAAGAATTTGGACACAAATAAAAGGAGTTGTGATTCTGGGGCAGGTAGATGGCCTCATTTACTCAATAAAGGAAAGTATCCCCATATGGATGAGATGAGCTTGGGCGAGTCATTTACACTTTCTGTAACGATGACACACTTGAAAAACAATAATAGCATGTTCTCTGCCAAACACGTTGGGTGCTTAGGAGGATTAACTGAACATTTGTATGAGGAGATCTTTTTAAATATATGAAGTACTTTTAAAGTTGTGATATAATGCAACATGGATATTCTATTTCAAAAATATTTAACATTTAAAGTTTACCCTCAAATTGTTTTCCTCATAGGTATAATATCAAAAATTGTTGGGTTCCGAGGTTGCAATCAAAAGCCATTTGATCTATAGTGTTAATAGTAACATTTCATTTTAATTTTCTCTTTTTCCACTCACAAGGAAAAATGCAATCCGAGTTCTAATTCTGAACTCTAGGAAGGCATCTTCCCTAATCCTATACCAAATGGCCAGTTTTCAAACTCCTGAATTATCAGGAAGTCAGAGATGGGAAGTTTGGACCGTAGATAGAGGCTGAGAGCTTCTGTTTCAAGAGATAAGATAAATTACATTTTGGGAAAGATCACCACTTCTAAACTGTTATATATATCCATAAGAAAGTGAACTTCTCTGCATCTTCCAAAGAGGATCATATGTTCTACGTCAGATTGTCCTCAGATATCAGATTGAGTAAACACTTTCTCCATGCAGCAAAGGGACAGAGGCTAAACCTTTTTTAGTACTTTAATTTATATCAATTTGTTATTTTCAAGTTTGATGTTTCTATGCAGTAAATCTCTATATTATTACTTTTATAGTCTATAGGTAAAATAGAATACTGGTCTCTAGTATCACTCCTTGAAAGGACTAGGAGAATTTCTCTGATATTTTTGGTTACCAACACATAAGAATTATGACTATATTTGCTTATGAATATCCTGGCACTTAAATGGCTGCCAGGTCTGGGGAGGAAGGACTGGAGAGGTAGCAGCACTCAGACAAGAGTGTTAGGGAAGGGGACTTTTACTCCCTTAAATAAATCTGCCAGATCTCCCCAACCCCTGCCAGACACACACACACACACACACACACACACACACACACACACACACACTCACACACACTCACACACACACACACACCCGCTTAGACAACCCAAATATCTATGTGAACAGGATGGTTTGTTTGTTTGTTTTTAATTGGGAAACAGTGTGTTTTTCCAGGACCTATCAGCTCCAAGTCAAGTAGTTCTTTTAATCTAGTTCTGGAGAGCGCAGCTCAGTGGCCCATGCAAGGATCGAACTGGCAACCTTGGTGTTATGAGCACTGAACTTTAACCAACTGAGCTAACCGGCCGCCCCAACAAGATGTTATTTAAATTAATTGTCCCTTCTGGTCGCTGTCAAGATGTGTGCTTTTCGAAATAAACCTTAAGAATCCACTGGCTCCAAGCCTAGCCTTTTGATGTTGAGAGTTTATAGCTGTATCTCTTCTTGCCAGTCCATTAGTGAAATAAATCTCAACAATACAGGGCTCTCTTTGGCCTTGCTTTCTGACATAGAAACAGAATATTTGCTTTCTAATTAGTAACAAAAGCATTTTGTTGTTGATGTATTTCTTTTGATGTGTAGCTTGGGGCACAGTTGATTTAGGGAGAGATTTAAAGACTTGTCCTTAAAGCCTGAAATTCCCCTGACTCATATGAAATTTTATAATATATGAAATGACATGTCATTTTTCAGAATGTTGGTAATGAACTAAATGTTAGTAATCAAAGTGGATTTAGGTGGGGTTTTTTTGTGTGTCATATTATTTTTGGTCATCGTGGCCTATATATTAATAAGTCTCTTTGTTGAAACCAGATACTTTATTTAACAAAAAACTGACCCTATTTCTGCAGCTAAAAACAAACAAACAAACATATCTGATTTGCATATAAACTCTCTCCACTTATTAAAAAATAAAACACTAAATGACCTAAATTCTTCAGGTCAGAAAAATGGTTTAACTCACCGCCTTTTGTAGGTTTGATAGGCCTGCTGCTTTCATTTCTAAGTAAGAGAAAATGAGGTAGGGGGATCTGTTAAGAAGACCTGGTGAGAAAAGAGCTGCAACCTGTGGAAAAGGAAAGCCAGTTAGAAATTCCTGATGGTGGAGTGGCTGAAAGGGGATAGTGTCCTTTTAGTTGCTTGCTGTTTTACCACAAAGGTCTTTGGTCACCCCAAATTCTAAGCAAAGACCGCAGCACAGTTCCTCTTAAAAAGGAGGACTGAGGGGTGGCCACTTAGCTCAGTTGGTTAGAGCGCAGTGCTCCTAACACCAAGGTTGCCAGTTCAGTCCCCACATGGGCCACTGAGCTGCGCCCTCCACAACTAGATTGAAAGAACTACTTGACTTGGAGCTGATGAGTCCTGGAAAAACACAATTTTCTTAATTGTCTCCCAATTAAGGGAAAAAAAAAACAGGAGGATTGAACACACATATGTTCGTTTCTCTCCAAAGGTCCTGCTTTTTATAAAGTTGAAAGCATAGTAGTTCCAGAAAATGGAAAAGAGCACCAATAGCATCAGTTGGCATGTTGAAGAATTCCTAGAAGATAGAAAGTAAATGGGAAGTAGGCAAGAGAAGGAATGCTGAGGAAACCGCTGCACAAAGGGCTTCCTGAGGGAAACTCAGTGAAGTTCTAAGCTTGACATTAACGAATTTGGAAAGCAGTTGTGGTTAGTGATCAAATAATAGATTGAAGAACTACAGAAAAAAAAATAGGATAAATAGACTCTTTTCTGATCTCCAATGGGAAGACAGGGTTTAGGGAAAAACCTTATGTTTCTTCTTCTCAGGCTAAAGCCAGAGAATTCTCCAAATGAAGGGATGAGCTGCCTGAGGAAGAGCCTTCATGAGAAAACGAGGTCCTTGAAAAGAAGTTTAGAACTACTGCTCCTCTCCCACAGCAGAGTGATATAAAGGAGAAGAAAACAAAAACACTACTCAATCTTGAGTGAAATGCACTAAATCTGTTCCCATCTCAGTAAAACTGTCCTTGAATGCCGACCCTCTGCCACCCTGTGTCCTCTCGTCCCAAGGCGATGACTAATGGGGAAGCAGAACTGTCCACATATACAGAAAAAAACCTCTGTTAATTATTTATACTAAATAATGGAGACATTCAGTATAAATGAATGGTTTGAAGAGACTAACTTGACATTTTAGCAATAATACCACATGAAGGACATAGATGAGCTAGTGAAACACAAAACAAAAGACACCTGACCTCATGGGAAGGTTCCTTCAGGAGCCATAAAGAACTTAAAAAAATTCCTACTATTTCTGAGAAATATTGAAGAGGATATTTCATTAGTAATTACCACACTGAAATTTCAGTGGGCTGATTGAAAGTGAAAATAGGCCCAGTTATGTTTTGGGAGACTCAGAATTTTCTCAGATTATAAAGCTAAATGACAATTAAAAAAAATTCTTCACCTACTTACTGAGCACCTACTATGTTTCAGGCGCAGTTCCATAGTCTAGGCATATAGGAGTGAACAAAACAGACAAAAAAATCTTCCCTAATGGAATTTGTATTCTAGTAAGAGTGACAAATAAAACATATAGTGTGACAGATGGTAATAAGTGTTATGGAGAAAAATGAAGTAGTAGAAGATTATAGCATAGACCAAGAGAGGGGTGGGATGGGGTAATGGGGTTCCCTTACTCCCTTTCATTGGGGGAATTAGAGCCTGGGAGTTGATAGATGACTTGGACATCTGGAATTTTTAGTGGTGACTAAAGGTCTAATTTGTGTGTATAGTCCTAACTGATGCTGGGTTTGGGGGCGTGGGAGTTGGTATGGAAGGAAAGGGCAGGAATGAACCCAGGACTGTGCAGAATTCTGAGATTCCCCTGTTTACTCTGTCCTATAGTGATGTGGAGGCTGGAGATGGGCGTTTTATTCCCAGTATGGGGAGCTTTTTCTGGACTCCTGTCGATAGAGTTGTATACGTTTTGGGGAGGTGGCTATCTATAACTCTGGGGTTCCCTTGGGATGCTGGGATCTCGGGGGTTCAAAGAGACATATTAAAAGTCATGGAGATTATAGCTAAAAACTCTAATAGGAGGTTTAGAATCAATACTATGGAGGCAAGCTCTAGAAGAATGTTTTTCTGAGCTAGAGGAAGATGCAAGTCGTCAGATTGTACAGTCCACCAATGGCTAAGCAAGATTAATGAAATGACGGATAGAGATATTCTGGTGAAATATCAGATTCCAAGGATAAGAAGAACACTTGAAAGACTTCTACAGAGAAAAGCAGCATTGTCTACAAAAAGATGAGAAATCAGTCAGCTGTAATACTCATCAGCACAGAAAACAGCAGATAAGGAGCATTTTCTTTAAATTTCTAGAGATGGGGATGAGATGAATTATGTATCTAGGCAAGATATCAAGAGAGTGAAAGAGTGCATAATAGTCATTACCATTCTTTCTACCTATTTATCTAAATATCGACTTATCTATCTCTAAAACATTCATACATGTATAAATGTAAATATACATACACACACATATATTACAAACACCAGGAATTCCTCTATTAAAATTGATAACAAAAATAATGGGATGGAGTAGCTGAGTATAGCCCAGAGATTAAGAAAACTATACAGACTTTAAATTAGTGTTTTCCAAAATGTGATTGCATAACAGTGGCAAAATGTGAGATGATATTAAATGAGACACAAATCAAACTCCAAAAGTTATTGTGTATTAAAATTTATAATGAAAACAGTAAGCCCTTAATGCTTGTTCAATAGGTTCTTGGAACTGTGGAGAAATGATGTGTAACAACCAGTTTTACCATAGGCTAATTAATACAAACAAAAGTTAAGTTTCTGTGGCACCTAATCAACTTAATGAAAAGATGTTGAATGAAATGACCATTATTAGAGGGCCTACTGTACATCAAACATATTTCTTGCATTTTGTTTAGACAATCCTAGAATAGGTGATTATATAAGCTTGTCTTTTGAAAAACTATAGCTTTTATAGTAAAGTGAAAGTACATGTTACATTTATAAATCAAAACTTATTATTTGATGTTATAATGGTAACCACAATAAAAACTCAAAGCAAAAGTTAACGCTGATTGATTCTAGAGAATAAAACTTGGTAGTAGAAATCGAAGCTTTTACTTTTAATGTCATACCTTTTAGTACTATTTTTTTACCTTGTAAATCCATGTTATAATTACCACTTTAGTAATTAAAAAAAACTCTCATTAATCAAATGATTGGTTAAACAAGTATATAATGTGAAAGCATGGATAAAGGATTTACATTCTTGATTTTTATATCTTTTCCCTTGGCAGTCTACTTTGTGAAATGTCAAGAATTTTCAGTTCTAAGTAACAGACAGTGATGATTTGAAATGCTTTTTGCCTGTGATGCAAATTTGGTCAGGTTTTGAATACATTCTCTGCCTGTCACAGCCATATGTACTTTAAGTGGCACCGTTATTAAATGAATCCAGTAAAGAGAAATTAAGTCCCTTGATTCTAAACATAAGGTTTTTAGAAGATGAAAATATTTTTTTGCTATTTTCTGATAATCCATATGTTATCAATCAAAGTATTTCAAACTAGAATACCCGGACTATAACAAAATTAATTTATCTTTATTTAAAGTAGTTTCTTAAATGAATTTCCAGGAATAGAAATACTCAATCTTTTACAAATTTTGTATTACTGAAATATGTTTACAAACACCATGTTTGTTTAGCTATCATTTTCGATGAGGCCCAGTTTGTAATATTTTCCTCATGACTTGGATGTTCCCCATACAGAATAACTGTACACATTCCTCATGCTCTACCCATACGTTTAATCATTAGAATCAAAGCCTTTTTTTCATTTTCAACTTTTAAGTAACTAGATGTTTCATGTGTTTTTCTGCATATTCAGCTTTTACGATATCTACTAAGCCTGTTGTTATGTATCATTGAAACTTGTATGATGACCTGTATAGCTTACTAAGAACAGATGTTCTGCTGTGAAAGCAGATACTCACATTTAACAAAATCATTTATTGGATCAGTAAACTTAATACAGCGATGGGTTAACTTGCTCATTGTTTACATCCACTGAGAAAACACATATCTAACACTTTCCCCTATTCCATATCTTAATTAGCTTAGATAAAAAATGGACTCTTACAAATATTTCAAAGGTATTACATTAAAGATAAAGATGCAAATAATCTGTTAGAAGTTTATAGTTATTTTGCTTAAAGTAATGGCCATATCAAATGCATTGGTAAGGCATCAAAAGATCTGCGTTGTAGTCCTAGCTCTGCCCTTCACACATGTACCTCTTGCTGATATTCCTAGGACTTTACTTAAAAGTAGTTTAAGTATCTTTGAAAAGGAAGCAACAACTTCACTACAATGATGTTTCTTGCCTTTTTGTTATTTCGGTAAGAAAGGGGATTGGTCTTTAGTCACAGGAAGAAAAGATCATAATTTAAACACTGTGCATTTCAGACTGTGCACTAGGCACTTTACATTCATTTTGTCATTTAATGCCCTTTTAATAAGGTGGTGCCCACATTTTAAAGATGAATAAAGAGGCTAAGAAAATTAGAATTCATATCTTAAAGCAATTCGAAATCTACAGGGTTTTTAAAATAAATTAGTCATCAGATGGCCCTTTACAAAGTGGAAAGAGTATGGGATTTTAGAGTTGAACAATGTGGATATGAACCCCTAGCTCAGCTATTTACTTAATTTGTAATTTGGTCGGGTCATTTTTTTTTCCCTGAGTGTTTAGTTTCCTTATTTATGATCTGAGACTATTCATAAAGTAAAAATCACACTTGGCCATATGAGTGGAAGTGCTTTGAAATTGAAACTAATATTTATTATTATTATTATTATTAATCTTTATAAAAATTCTAATAGACAGGTAGGGATAGTGCTGTCATTCTTACCTGCATCTGTAGAAGAGAAAGCTGATGTTGAGAATTTAAGTGACACGTAAGATCATAGAATTACTTTGCAATGGATCCAATTGAAGAAGCTGGATTTGCTGACCTCAAAATTAGCATCTTTTTAGTAGGAGACCACATTGTCTTTAAACGGACGATTTTCTAAATTTCTAGGTTACAGAAACAATGTGTGTAAATTTTACATATTTTTAAAGTTAAAAAGAAATTAACCTTGGCAGGAGTTTATTTTTGATTAAGTGTAAAAAGAATCCAGGTCCAAGAGCACTGATTTTGTAAACCTTTGTATTCATTCTTGCTCAAACCAGGGTTTTACATTTCTGAGCTCTTTTTTGTTCTTTGGGAAATCTGTAGACCCCTACTCTGAGCCAGCCTCTCTTTCATATTAAAAAAAAAAAAAGGCATGACAGAGTTGATTAGTATGACTGCTCACTGTCAAGAATAGAATTCAGGATCTAGAAGGATAGTTAATAATTTAGCAAATAAAGATGGAATCTTGTTTGTAAAATAGAATATAATAAAGCTCATATAGATGAGATCTGGTCTCACCTGAATATGAAATAATAAACCTCCTTTTCTATTCTATTTTTCCTCTCTAATAAAAAAATAAATATGTTTAACCAACTGCAAAATAATTGATAGAAATATGAAATTTCTGTGATTTGTTCAGTAAAGTCAGAATTTTCAGAATTCATAAAACAACTCTTAGAAGCAGATTTCTACTTATGTAAAACAGTTAAAATAAGTGCAGAGCAGGTTTCATTATATGAACATGTGATTATAAATTCTATAACAGCATTTGTGGGACAAATTTTAATTTTAATGTGCAAATCTATGTGTTTTTTTAAATTGACAGAAGAGGGATTAAAAATATAGCCAAGAGGAAATAAATGATAATGCAAAATGTGGATAGGACCCCTGAAAAAATTTGAAAATAATGTAAAGCTGATTAAGTGTAATTTTAAAATAAGATTTTCCTTAAATGCATTCTTGAAAACGTACGTATACAATTATATAAAACCTGAATTAACTACAAGTTATAAGGGGCATCCATTTACAGAAACCTAAAAGAAGCTATTTCAGTAAATAGCTTCTTTTGAAACTTTGTCTTTTTTACACAAGCTTTAATATGTTTTTAACATTTCATATATTTAAAAAAATTTATTTCCTTCCAAGTCCACATACGAGTGATTGTCTTAATTCCAGCAAGCATCTAATTGAATTCAACATGTAGCTTTCAGCATAATGAGTTTATAAAGCTTATGAGACCTTATTTTCACGAAATATTTTCAGTTTTAAATGAAATAGTAGGACAGTTCTACAAGCTGTTCAAATAATTGTACAAACACCACCTAATTGGAAATATTGGATCACAGGCTACAAAATGTGTGATAGCTCAAGGTTTCTGTTAATTCAATTTTCCATATGGGAGGCTGTTCAGAAGTGTTAATATAGAATGTGTGGAAGTTCAGTGTACTGATTTGGGATCCTCCTCTCTTTGTGTAGCTGTAATAGAGTATGATGTATTTTCATGTTCTTGTACTGTAATTATTTTGTAAGTTGTTCTTTGGTGAAAGTGTTGGTTTTCTTGTTTTGGACTGCACTGACAAACATATTAAAATTCGCTTTTATCATTTGATCCTGTATTGTGAGGACTCACAAAAGTTATTGCTAGCATTTAATGAACACTGTTATGCTTTAAGAAGCAAAAAAGGCATGTTTAGTTTATGTTTCTCAAGGTTTGTTAATAGTTGCTGAATTATGCAGCAGTAATTGTCATCCACAGTTTCAGAGAGGAAATACCCATCTGAGTTGTGGATGGATTGCTTTAAATAAAACTGTTTCACCAAGTTGCCGAGCATGTCATCCCAGTTCTGCGGAATGAGAGTGTCTCGTTTTTAACCAAAGTAAATTGTGTATTAATATGCATAGCTAAAGATGTCAACTCCAGTGAGCCATCTGCAGCCAAACTGCTGTTAGCTAGTAACTGCTTCTGTGGAGGATGACATGTGGTTCGGTTGATCCTTAAATAGCAGAAAGCATAATCTGTTAGCAAAATTTAACTTGGTTTCCTCTTTACAATACTATGCATTATATTATTATCTGATATATATCATGTAATTATATTTTCTATGGCATTCAAAGTAATAATATGATAAATATTTGAAGATACTTTGATGAGAAATAGGGAAAAAAGTTTAGACTAATTTATTATTAAATACCTAAAATTTATTTAGTATCCAACACAGAGCTAAGAATAATCATGTCACTCCTTTTAAGAGTCTGTGAGGAGAGGAAATAATTGGGAAAAAAAATTTAAACACTATTTATTTGAGTCTAAATGCTGTGGTTCAAAGTATGGTAGAGATAGTTGAAAAGGGGCAGATCTTAACTGATGATGGAATATTAAGTGGTAAAGGAGGAAATTAAATGTGGACCATAAAGGATAGGGAGAATTTATATTTTTGGAAGAGGAGTACATATTGGACTGTGAGTTATGACCCATGTAAGAGAGAATGCAGCGATTGCTTTAGTGGAGTACATGGTACATTTAGATATCATGGTTTACAGAAAAGCTTAGTTGTGATGCATCAAGAAGTAAGAACTCAGCAGGTCTTATTGTGAAGGACAAGTTGAAAGCATGATTGAAGAAAATTTATACAACAACTAATGTGAATCATAGGAACACCAACAAATATAAATTCCATTGTGTTTGTCTTTTTGACGTTCCATTATTCTAAGTACTATGCTTTGTTATTGAGCAGAGATTCCATTATAAATTTTATGTAAATTTTCTGTTTAAAATTTCTAGTTTGGAGCACATTGTAGGGTGGATGTTAATTATTATGCCTTTGGACGTTTTTGTTTTTGAGAGTATTCCATTCTGTTTTGAAGCTAAGTAGCTTAATAGTTCTGAGCAGGAATATGCATTACTTATGGAACCCCAATGTTTGCGAACTTACCTCATTGCTTAGATGTATCAAGTGAATTATCTTAAATTATTATTGAAGACACACTCTTAAAAATCAGAATATACTTTTTAAAATATCAATAATTTTGATAATTTTTGGAAAATGGAGTCATTTATTGAAACTCTGAAGTTCACCATGAAACTTGTAAGTGCTATGTCTTGAAACATCTAAATAAGACATTTATGATTATCCAGCAAAGGCCTTAGCCAGTGAAGTCGTATTACTATATTTCACAGCTCTGGTACATAACAAAAGGGAACATGGGATTGGATTAAACATGGAGGTGTGTTATAGTTATTATGTGCAGGTCTGCATGAATACATAGTGACCTCTGAATGAGCAGCAATCCTGGCTGACCACGTTCTTACCCCTATTTAGGTAGGATTTTAAGTAAGAAGACAGAATGAATACTTTATGCCTTTCTTTTTTTCCTTTCTGTAGAGCTAATTTAATTAGAATTAGAGTAGCTCATTAAACAATTGTGTCTCCAGATTTTAATTTCAGTTATGCACTTTGTATAAGTAAGGCTATAGGTGGGGAAAGCAAAAAAAAAAAAAAGAGAGACCATTTTTCCTCATTTGTTATATAAAATCTAAAATTTAAGAGTAATTGAGGCATGACATACTTATCTAATACAGTTACATGTTTTCATTTTAATGCTTGTGGATTGAAGATAAGAGTCTCTCCAGGACATACTGATGCAGCTGTAGGCTTCCCCAGTATTGTTTCTTGCATTTTTCCCATCATTTCTGAAATAGATGTTGATAATTAGAATGTCATCTATTAGATCTAATCCGAGTGTAATGTTAGGGAGCGGGTACTACTTGTGACAGGGAACCTGGGAAGTTGTTTATGAAATATTGGTGGGAGACGTCTTCTTTAAATCAGACTTGCCTTCAGATATTGTCTGACTTCTATGGCATGGGGAAGAAGTGAGAAAAAGACTAAAATCTTCTAAGATCCTCATTTATGGCTGCAGTGGAATGAAGACCCAATCATGCAGAACTAGGGGAGCCAACCGTATTGTAGACGTGGGTACCAGATAGAACTGGCAGCAAGTGTCTAAGGCAATGATGGTAGTAAATTCAGGTTCCCTTCTGCTTGGTGTTAAATGTTTAATTTTGGGAGAGAAACAAGGCAGTGATTGTCTCCAGGCAGGGAAAATCTGTATGGTTAGCAGGTGTGCTAATTAACGGGGGACTTCTAGTATGAATCAGAAGGGGACAGATTGTCAATGGCCAGAGGTATAGAGGAGGGCTCTGGGAGAATGCCACTTAACCAGAAAATGAAGGCAGAAGCCTGCCCTTCAAGCTGGGTAAACAGTGGAGATTAGCAGAGTAAACAGAAATGCTTTAGTTGAAGAGCACAAATATATTTAAGTAATTTATTTAGTTCAAACCAGCTCCAAGAAATATTTGTGAACATCTATAATGCTTCGAGGGTCAATTAGACCTTGTGGGTCAATAGAAAGACCACTATGAGGAAGTCCTTACCGCTTGTTGCTTACAGTCTTTGGGGTGATATAGATCTGGAAATAGCAGAATTATATAAGCGCTTGCATAAGAACACTAACAAAATTACATATTTTGAATTTCTTGCAAAAATTAACTTTATTTCATAGTTACTGGAGAGGCATTGAAGTTCGAGGGCAAGTAGTTATAGACAACCTGTTCTGTGGTTGTTCGTTTCAAACAGTTTATATCTGGTGGAGGTGTAAAGTACTTGAGAAATGAAAAGGGCCAAATGAGGGACAGTGGTTTTGAAAATGTGAAAGAATGAATGGGAAATGACCTTTCACAAGCAGTGCAGACACATTTAGGGATAATTGAGAATGCAGTAAAAATATGACAGGAATTCACGCAGATGTCAAAGGTGTTATTACTACCCATTATTCCCCCTAAGTGCGATGTGAAATAAAAGGAGGTGATCCATGATGTTTATGCTTGGACTGGTTGTCGCCTTTTTCATTTTCTCAATGTGTAGGAAATTTTGAGTTTGTTTTTTTCTATTGAATCAGGGAATTTGAAATGCTGCTGTTTTCAGTACTAGATTTTTAAGTGCTGAGACAAAAATCATTTCTACTTTCAACATATTTGGCCAGTAGAATTAAATAAACAGGGGGCTCTTTCTAAAAAATCCTAAGAGGATAAAATGCTTTTGGTACTGTGGTAACTATAAACAATTATTTTAACCTGTATTCTAGCAGTGAGGAGGAACATTGAGGGATCAAATGTCTTTTATGTTTATCAAAATGAAGGAAATATGGTCGTTTAAAGGACAAAAGATGAGACAGTAGAATCTATTTTTAAAAAGTCTGTATTAAGAGAAAAGCAGAATTCTCTCCCTGTGGAGAGGCAGCCCCTTGTGTTTTCTACCTGTCTTTTTCATAACTCTCTGTCTGCTTGTGTGCAGACATAGTCATATACATTTACAAACAACAAGGAAACATTGGAATATGGGCAATATAGAATGTGTTCCCCAGTGTTGATGCAAATCACACATTAGATATGCCATGATGGTTTTCTAATTTTGTAGTGGTCCAAAGATGGAGTGAGAGCCTACTGGCTAGCTGTGTGTGAAGCTCCAACCTTCGCACTGCACAAAGACTTAAAATACTACTGCTAAACCAAATAAGTGTTGGGGGGAGGGGGAAAGGAAACTAGCAGGAAGAAAGGAAAGAAGGAAACATGAAAATCTTATCAATCAGATACTAATTATATATCTGTAATAACCTTGAAATTATACTATGTGTTAACTTCTTTCTTATTCTGACTCTTCTACTATAATGTAGTCCCCACGAGGGCAGAGATATTTGTCTTTTATTCAGTGATATGTGATGAGTAGAAATTGCTCAATAAATATTTGGATAAAGAAATGAATAGATGAATGAATTTTGTATCTCCTTTGGCTATGACACTTGTTAGAAAGAATATGCAATTTAACTATAATGAACGTCAGTAACCACAGGAGTTTGTAATTTAAAATGGTTAATGTAGTGCATATCACATATAATATTTTATAGGAAAAAAAGTCAATGATAAAGTAGAGGTAAAGAATTATGCTTTTAATTTTATTTTCTTTTTTTGTTGGGCTGTATGATTATAAGGTGATGTATATAATTTAAAGCTGTGGAAAAAAAACAAATGAAAAACATAAATATAAAACAGAATTGACTTTGACAATAAGAGAGAAGCTTCCATCAAGAAGTGGATAAAATTGAGTGAAAGTTTCTTTGCAGTCTAGCTCACCTTTAGTCATGGTACTTGCATAAGTAGCAATTACTTGATTACGTTTTGTGATTCAAAACATATATGGGGGGGAGAGAGAGCGAGAGCGAGAGCGAGAGCGAGAGCGAGAGAGAGAGAGAGAGAGAGAGAGAGAGAGAGAGAGTGGGAGAGTTTATTTTATGAAATGCTTCAAATATACAGAAAAGTAAGCATAAAAATATAACACATACATAGGTACTCAACACCCATATTGAAAATAAATGTAATAAACACCCAAGTACCTCCCATCCATATTTAACAAATATTTTCATTTTACTTTTTGATTCAGATTTTTAAACAGAAATATAACATGTCAGGGTTGAAAATCTCTTTTAACCGTCTCCAAACAAAAGTTTGCTTTCCATGAGATTGCAAAATGAGCCTTGTTATTACTTGTGCATGAGTTTAAATAATTTTAATATGCTTTTTAAAAATTTCAAAGCCATTTTAATGAATAACAAAAATATTCAGTATAGTGTTTTATTTTCATTAAAAAAGTTTAACTGTGTAAATTGTCAAATGACAGAAATTTTTGCAAGGCTAGGAATGATTATTTCAATTTATTTTCAAACGGAAATTGTTTACAAATAAAGGGTATGTTGTTTTCCAGTCTAACACTTCACAGTTTTGTACTGTGGAAATTTTTGGTACCTATGCTCTGTATATTTACTTTGTCACCATGTAGAATTCTGTACAAGGAACTCCAATGCTAAACCGGTAACACTGGTTACTTTGGGTGAAGAAGATTGGATAATGTAGGATTTACCATTCTAAATTACTTTGGTAATATTTAAAATTTTGTATAATGAGCATATGTTATTTTGGAATTTTAAAAAAAGGTAACTATTAATCATAAGTACTTTTAAATTGTCTTCTAATGTATAGTATTAACTTTAACATCTCCTTTTCACAATTGCTGTGATATGAAAAGAACAGATGCACTTATACCGATACATGCATATATGATGTATATCTCACATCTAGACATATCTCACCAGTCAAATAAGTATATTGCTCTTTTTATCATATTCATAAAAATTATAAGGAAATAATGCTTTCTCTGCTAGGTCATACTATTTGTGATAATTTGAGGGGATGCCATTATTTTTTCTATATTTTCTTAACAGAGAATGTTCTTTTCAACCCAGCATGGTTAACACTTTTTGTTTTCACACATTTGATTATGTCACCTAGAAGAAGTAATGCTTGCTAATTTAAGAAATTAACAATATGTTAATAACTTGACAAGCCTACTCTGGCTTGTATAACTGAAAACTGTTTATGAGCCATCAGTGGAGAAAAGAGCTAATGTAACTGATTTATGAGATCTAATATATTTTATAACTCATGGTTTTATTTATGAAATGAATACCTGGTTTTCTAGTTCTAGGAGTCATCAAACTTGGAGTAAATCAAAGGCAAAGAATAACAAAATTAACTTTAGAAGAAAAAGCACAACTATGTGGATTTTTACTTTTTATTTTCCTTAAACTGTGGAGTGCTTAAGTCTCTGAGGTTCATTAATTATATTTTAATGTAATTAACATTTTAATATTTTAACAAATTAAAGTGATCTGCATTTTCTTTTGCATGATGAGAGACATAATTTCAAATGGTACCAAGCATTTCAAAACTGTTTTTGTGTTTTTATATTGTGATTACCTCAGTGACCATTGTTTTATATTATTTCTAGATAAAAGAGTGGCTCTGTTTAAACTGTCAGATGCAGAGAGCTCTAGGAGGTGATTTGGCTCCAGTTCCATCATCACCCCAGCCCAAACCGAAGGCTGCCCCAGTTACTCCTCCATCAGCAGTGAGCAAACCATCCCCACCGTCACAGCAGATTTCTCCAAAGAAGGATGCTGCACCCAAACAAGATATCTCAAAGGCAGCCGAGTCTAAAAAGCCCCCACCACTGGTGAAACAACCGACCCTTCATGGTCCTCCCCCGGTCACAGCCAAGCAGCCTCCTGTGGCTGAGCCCTCATCCAAGCCAGCCCCTCCCAAAGAGCCTTCTGCCCCATCGGAGCAGGCCAAGGTCCCCATGGCTGATGAGAAACCAAAGCAGCCCAAGACAGGAAAGCCAGCAACAGACATTGTGTTTTCATCGTCAGTAGCAACAAAACCTGATAATCCAAGTTCCAAAGTACAGTCACAGGATCAAGAGAAAACAACCCCTCCGCTAAAAACAGACTCTGCCAAACCCTCCCAAAGTTTTCCACCAACGGGAGAAAAGGTCACCCCATTCGATTCTAAAGTCATACCTCGACCTGCGTCAGATTCAAAACTTATTTCCCATCCTGGGCCTAGTATGGAGAGCAAAGGTCAAAAACAAGTCGCTCCAGCTCAAAAGAGGGAAGACCCCAAGAAAGCACAAACCAAAATGAGTCCTAAGCCAGATGCCAAACCAATGCCAAAAGGGTCTCCAACCCCTCCCGGCCCACGTCCCACCACTGGCCAAACTGCCCCCCCATCTCAGCAGCCAGCAAAGCCTCAGGAGCAGTCGAGACGCTTCAGTCTGAACCTGGGAGGCATTACTGATGCCCCTAAATCACAGCCCACCACTCCTCAAGAATCTGTGACTGGGAAACTCTTTGGGTTTGGAGCCTCCATCTTCAGCCAGGCATCAAATCTCATCTCCACAGCAGGCCAGCCTGGATCTCATTCACAGAGTGGGCCAGCGGCCCTGACAAAACAAGCCCCTCCTCCTTCACAGCCGCCTGCTTCTCAGGGGCCCCCCAAGTCTATGGGCCAGGCACCGTCAGCACCTGCAAAGGTTATACCTGGGAAAAAGGAAACAAAAGCTCCGGTCGCTGAAAAATTAGAGCCCAAGGCTGAACAAGTTTCAACAGCAAAAAGAACAGAAACAGAAAAGAAGCCCTTGCCTATTACCAAGGAGAGCAAACTGCTAATAGCTGAGCCTCAAAAAGCTGCCCTACCCGACAAACTGGAGAAAACCCCCAAACCGGAGTCAGCCTGTCCTCTCTGCAAAACTGAACTCAACATAGGTTCTAAGGATCCTCCTAACTTCAACACTTGCACTGAATGCAAGAATCAAGTGTGTAACCTCTGTGGATTTAACCCTACACCACATTTGACTGAGGTAAGCAATATTTATTACATATGCATGTGAGTTGATATTATATATTCTGAAATATTTCGGTAGCCAAATTTCTGAGCAACAAATATATTTCTAGTAAAGAAAGCAAATTGATGTTGATATCTTAGAAGTTTCAATTCCTTATTACAGGCTTTCTTATTAAAAGTTCATAGAATTTATATTTTGGGGGATTAATGCATCAGAAATAAGACTATGAAAGAAGATGACAGCTTAAAATAACAGTGATCTCAATCCTTGATGTATTAACCACATACAGCTTTGGAGGACTATATGTCACTTACAAACATCAAATAAGAGTTGGCATTTACTATTTCCGATGTCTGTAATCCTTCTAGTCTCTTTAATACATAAAAAAAGTTTGATTGGAGATCCATAAACATTTACAAAAATTGTTAAGAACTTTGTGATGGGAATAATATTGTCAACTAGGAAATATTGGTGCGAGTATATTATGTCTAGTCTTTTTATAGTTCTGTATAGCTATTAATGTGGCATAAATATAATGGAGCACTTTATTAAGAACTGTGGAAGTAAAAAAATGATATATGAATTCCATTAACTAATGTCAAGGATTTGTTTTGTTTTTACGAAATGACAAGGATACTTTTTCCAGAAAGTAAAGGACCAAAAAGCAGATAGAAAATTTCTACCTAATATAGTTATAAAATGATGAATCTTTGAGACTTAGTAATGTGTTAGGGCTATTAGAATTTTGGCTCTGGGAGACCGATGGGTTAAATGATTGCTGCTATCTTAGATAAGTAACAACAGTGTTTTAATAGACATTTTGGGATTGAATTTTAAATAACTGTTCATCGTTTTTATACAAGTAAAAAATACTTAAGGACTATTTTATTTCATGCTCCTTGATTTTATTATTCATTGGAACGAAAAAGTTGAAGAGATTTTTTAGCAACTATACGAAAGAAGCTTTGAAGATACTTGGTGTTGTTTTTGAGTTGATTTTTTTCTGAAAGAATAAATGATACAATATGTATTTTTTTATTATTGAAACATGTTAGGTTGCTGTGATATAATTAACTCCATATAAAAGTATTATCCCTACAGAATTAAGCATATTTTTATTCTCTTTAACTGTGATGAAAAATGTTAACTAAGATCCATTTTAAAATTAGTTAAAATTTGGTTTCTTTCAGTATGTTATGAGTGGTAACAAATATAATTTTTAATTACAATAATATTTTTTACAAGAGTTGTTTTTGGTTGTTTATTCATGAAGAGGGAAATTTTGGTTTTCCCAGTAAACAGGTCCTCGAATAATGGCATTTTGTTCAAAGTCGTTTTTGTTATAATGTTGATGAGAAAAAAATAAGATTGATTCCTGGCCAGGGCCACTGTCTGTGTGGAGCTTATAGGTTCCCCCCCATGTCTGCATGGGTTTTCTTGGGTGACTCCGCTTCCTTTCCACATCCCAAAGATGTGCACCTGAGGTGAACTGGTTTGTCTAAATTGTCCCAGCCTGAGTGAGTGTGGGTGGGTGTGACTGTGGGTGGGTGGGGGTGCGCTCTGCTATGAAAGTGTGCCCTGCCTGGTGCTCTGAGCTATCAGGAGAAGCTCCAGCCACCCATGACCTCAAACTGGAATAAGAGGGTTGGAAAATAATTATCTTACTTGTTTTTACTACTCTTTCATTAATGTATGTATAGTTCACATTTGTTTCAATGTTTAATATTAGAAGTACTTTGGATCTTTAGAAATTTGGTGCTATTTTGTGACCAGAAGGAACTTAACTCTTGTTTACATTCATTATCCTATGGTAAAATCGGCTTTGTTATAGTTTGTTTTGCTTAAAGTTGCAGTTTCCAAGAACCTAGCAACAACATTTTGGATTTAGTGTACAATTGTATTACTTTAATAGATTTAAAAAATTGTACCATTTAATGAGGAGTCTTATGATATCAACACCATGCAGTTAATCTAAATAGTTATAAAACAAACTATACCATTAAAAACTAAATGTCTGTGTTTATGTGTTTTGGGTATATTAAAAAGTGTATTGCAGAGAGAGAACTATACCTTATATATACGTATGTGTATACAAATGTAAGTGAACATATTTGGTCCATCATGATTATTAGAATTTTGTTAGTGTTTGGAGCTATGAAATGAGAGCCCTGATTAAAGAGACAATAAACCTTTCACAAAAATGTTTGATTTTCTAAGTGTTGGCAAATTATATATTAAAGGTGGTAATTTGGAAAGCACATTTATTAAATAAAGCAGAGATTATCTAGGGCATTATGGAATTTCAATAGTTTGACAACATAAATGGTTTAGGTGAAGTCCGGTTTTAAATATGATCGGTGGTAGTCAGATGATCTGTCATTGTTCATATTATTTTACTCTGCGGCAATTTGTTTGAATTTGGAAGATCATGTTTCAGAAGAGAAAAGAAATTGATGTAACAGAAGCAGTGGATTAGCGTTCTTGGCCCAATTTGACTATGCTACACAAGTCATTTTCAGTTACTGTAAGGCCTCAATGCCCTCTGGTCTCTAGGAAAAGTCCATTAGCTGATTTGGAATCGGTGAAGATTAGTTGAGTTAATCCATGTTCAAATATATATATATATATATATATATATAAATTATTATTATTATTATCATCATTATTATTTTTACCTAAGGGACTGGAAGGAGGGGTTAGTTGAAGAGAAAGGCACGTTGTGTTTGCATGCGTACGCGCGGGCATACATATACAAATATATCCAGGAAATTGTAAGCATGTTATGTAAACTTAACTCATGGTGCTATCCCAGTGTTCATGATACGAACCTGTCTTCATTTTGAGTGGTTAGGAAAGCATCTCTCCCCTGGTCCTTGTTTAATTTATATGGTTTCTTCATTCTACTCGTGATCCAGTATTTTCTGCTGGGCTGGCACTGTACTTTCATTGTAGTTTTAGAAAATACCTTCTGAAAACACTCAGATTTTATGCCTGCAATGTAAAGGGATGATTTTCCTCAAGAAATGATTTAACTATGTCCACTTATTTTTCTAATAAAACACATTTAACTCTATTATAAGCCTCTGCTTCTCCTGCGCTAATCTGTGAGACAGGACTTCTTTTTTTGCTGGGCCGTCTCTGCCTCACCTCTTACTGTTCTGTTCCTCTGGTGGTGGGAAGAGCTGGTCCTAGTTTGTCATGGGTCAGGGAGCTGTGAACAGCACTCCTTCCTTGCCCTTTAATCAAACACACCTGTCTCTAAGGTTGTTTCCTGTGTTGTGCTCACCATCCCCCGCAGCACCTGAGGGGTGCCCAGGCCTGCCTGCAGGGCTCTGGGGTGCAGCCAAGCCTCTGCCTCAGCCTTATGGTTTAACTGTTTGATGCCCCGTTTGTATAAATGGTACTATTAATATAACCCCTTAACCTCTGCTAGCAAGGAACAATTCTTTAAGGCTTTAATTTCTGCCAACTCAGGGAAAATCTTATCTTGGAAGGAGTTTTAAAAGCTGTTTAAGGCTTTCTGAAAAAGCATTTCAAATTTGGAAGCATGCTGAGCAAGACATCTGAAATTGGCAATCAATTTACCTAGTTTTAGTCATTCTGGCTCAGTTCAAATGCAAAAAGGAGACAAGTCATAGTGGGTATTTTATTGTTTATACTACCCTCTTCAAAAGTAGCTTTTTACTATGAAAGTAAGACTTAACAATATATTTCCTCATGTTTTAGGAAGTCCTAGAAGTCATACTTTTGCTTCCTTAGTAAGATAATTATGCATAGCCTAAATGATGTAGGAATAATTAGCATATATTTGTCACTAGGCAACAGATAGGCCTTTTGAGCCAAAAGACACAGTGGTATAACTGAGATTCCCTTCAGATCTTTACTCTAGCCAGGTGGCTTCTGCATTCTCTATCATATACACAAAGAAGGCCTAGTGGGGATGTGCTGCATGTCTTAATTTGGCAAACACATAACGCCTTGCCTTAACTTTAAAGATCATTACTTAAGGCTTTAAAATCATATATGTGTTACTGAAAAGCATTTAAGTATGCGTGTGCATGCGCGCATGCACACACACACGAGAAATTAGACTGGAAGAATGATAAATCAATAAGGCCAAAAGAATTCTACCAATAATCAATTTCAAAATAATTACATATAATAGAGATCTGTATTCTGAGTAAAAACTTCTGGCATGCATGGCAAAGGGGGATGGACACCTGATGGCAGTTTTTTACTGGCATAAGAAAGCTGACAAGTTTGTCTACAGAAACAAAATTTTTGTTTTTAATTATTAGGAGAAATTTGTTGTTACCTTTTTATCAACTTATAGTTGAAAAAAATCCAAATATAGATTTAAAATAGAAATATTTTGTGTGAACAAATTGGAACAAAAATTAATTCATTAGTTTTTTTAATGCATTTTTACGTAATTAATATTCTATTCTGTGTGGTTGTTGTGTATCCCAATATTAACATATGATTATATAACATTTTCCCACATAATTAAGCACCTCTTAAATGTTATACAAAATGATTAAGTATTACTCAGTTCTATGGGTGTATTTTTTTAATACACATTATCTGCATATTAGAGATTTAGGTTATTTTCATTTTTTTAATTTTAAGTAAGATAAACATGTTTGGATATAAATATTTGTGATTTTAACTGTTTCTCAAGAAAAGCTTACTAGTACCAGGGTTACTAAATTAAGGGATAAGGACCTTTAAGTATCAAATTCTCTTTGGAGATGTCGTAGTAATTGACCTTACCACCTCTAGTGTATATGATTGCTTTCTTACTGCAGCCTCTCCAAACTTGAATAATATTATTTAAAATGTTATTTGTTAATTTGGAACTGTAAAAGTACTATAATAGTGTTAGTTTGATTTGTATTTCTTTGACTACCATTATTTTATCTATATATTAAATATAAATAGATGATTCTAATTATGATCTAGGTAAAATATCGTGTAGACATTGTGGAATCAGGTAAGCTGACATCAGTCATGTTGCTACTTTATTTTTTTTTTTAACAGGGTTAGTATTTGACTAGGCCTGTGTGCAAGGGATTGTACCACACATTTCACTCACTACAACCCTGTGGGGTAGGTTTTACAGCTATTTTAGAGGTCAAGAGAATGAGTTACCAGAGAGGTGCAGTTATCAAGCCACAGAGGTATGTATGATTCAGAGGCTGGGCCACTGTGCTCTCCTATACTATGTGTGAGTAACCAGGGAACTGGGTGACAAATGCCACTAGTTCTATGCTCTCTTACCTATAAATTGTGTCAGTCGATAATTAGTAGGACTTTCATACCACCAAATTTGCTAATATGTGCATCAAAACCAGGTAATATCTGGGGCGCCCAGAATAATGGTAGCTGTGTTACACTGCTGAATTTAGAAGAATGGGCAAATTGAGAGGTTTAGAAGGACAGAGGCTGGCATCATTGCACCATTTTTCTTTCCAGAGAAGTCTACCAATTTGTCAGTATTTATAGGTGAAAGCATATGGCTAGATAATGAAACGGTGTTCCTGCCTTCCTATATAATGAGCGCAAGGGCATAAAACATACTTGCTCTAGCTGCAAGAAATATTATTATATTCCTGCCAATGCACGCAAAAACTTTACTTCATGAAAGTGATAAATATCTAAGTGTTCCGTTGGCTGTAGTGGTTGTTGTTAATCTTTGATTGTACCAACATTTTTGTATAGCCTCCTTTGTTAAATTCCCAGAAGTGGAATTGCCTGACCATAGATATATTTTAAACTGGTTCTCCATAGCAGCTGTATCAATTTATATTCTGACCAACTGCATACATACTACTGTTTCTCTCGAGATGCGTTGTCTGGATAGTTACTGAACAAATGTGGCTTAATGAGTGCTGTGGCTAGCTCAAATTAAGATTACCTTAAATGCAAAAAAAACCCACATTGGATTTCAAAAATTTAGTATGAAAAAATGTTAAAATCTCATAATAAAAACTAATAATTTTATTTGGTTACTATTATTTAAGGCTTCTCTTCCTTAAATATTGCTGTTACTACTGCCTTTCCATCATGTAACTTTGCGGTTATATATGCATGAACTGCTGTATACTGCTGTGTAAGATATATCTTTATATACGTGTACCAGAAAAACACAAATATTCTTATATTTGACGATCTCTTCCAGAGCTCACTTTCTTCCTGTTATGTTTCTTTTGCATGTTCTACTGAGCAGATAGGTGTCAGGGCTCTCATTATCTAGAGATGCACTACTGATGGCTGGCTTGGCCTGAGGATCAATGTTCTCAGGCCCTGCGTGTCATCAGTAAGAAATATGTCTACTGTTTCCTAGCATACTGTGGCCAGGGTATCTTCTCTTCACTTCTGACCCCTCTGATTCCAAATGTTTCCTCTGTTATTTCTTTTTCAGAGGTCTTGGGTCTGCTTATATTCTCCATGTGGCTTTAGGTGAAAATCATCAGTTTTTAGGTCAGTTGCTACCAGAAGACTCAGCAGTACAGAATATTGGAACTTGGATATATGGTCTGGTCCACTATTTTCTTTCCTTTATTGATGGCATTCATTTTACTTTTAAAACTTTTTTCTAAAAATTTGAATTAGAAAAGTAGTATTCCTTATAGCAATCCATAGAATACTAAAATTTCTGAAGAAAAATGAGTAGCTTCCCCTTCTGCATGCACTTAATGTTACTGATTTCGTATCTATTCAGACATGTATTTTTGTTATTCTTTTTTGCTTTCTGTTTGTTTTTATAATGGTTATACAAACAGTGAAATGTAGAAAGATTTGAGATTTTTAGAAAAGTTTTATGAGATAGTTATTTCTTTTTTTTTTTTTTTTTTTACTTTATTGAGGAACAGTGTGTTTTTCCCAGGACCCATCAAGTTGTTGTCCTTCAGTCTTAGTTGTGGAGGGCACAGCTCAGCTCCAAGTCCAGTCACTGCTTTCAATCTAGGTGCAGGGGTGGGGGGGGGCGCTGACTGGCCCATGTGGGAATTGAACCAGCAAACTTGTTGCTCAGAGCTCACGCTGTAACCAACTGAGTCACTCAGCCACCCTGGGATAGTTATTTCTTAAGTTATGTATTTCTTTTGAAATGAACTTTTGATCTTACTATACATATTTTTATTGACTTCGTTTTTTCATAAAGCATGATACATTGAACATTCTTTCAAGTGAACACTCATTGACTTACCTCATTCTATTTATGATGTAAATAGCTGTGCAATATCTTAATAGTGCTGTGCATTCTTCTCTTGAAAACTGAGAAATTGTGGTTATTCTAGTTCCTGTTACTGTACAAACTAGACTGCAGTAAAACACTTGTACATATTTTTTTTTCATTGTATTTTGATATGTGTGATAAATTACTTGAAATGCTTAGGCAAGACTAAGGCAAATGAATTCAACAAAACTTCTGTATTATTTTGTTTAAAATGGTAGTAACTGTAGTCCTGCCAACAAACTATGAGTGTCTCTACTTTCCTGCATTGACTATTAGTTTATATTTATCAAATTCAAGAGTGAGAAATTACATTTTATTGTTACATAATTTTAACTTTCCCTGCCTATTTTGAGTTTAAAACATTATATATTTGTCAACATCATGAGTTGATTCAACAATCTATCCATTTATATTATTTGTTTTTTAAAATTGCCTTTTTATATCCATTGGCCATTTTTTGTGTTGGAATGTCTATATTTCTTATAATATTTTAGAGAAATTAACTATTTGTTAACCTATGTTGAAATGATTTTCCTTGCCACTCACTATTTTAACTTCCTTTATGAAATGTTTTTGCATATATGAGGTTTTTTAAAAAAACTTTTTGTGCAAACCTTTAAAATTTTCCTTATGATAACTTATTTTGCTAAAGGAGGCCTTTTTACATTTATATGATAAAACAGCATTTACATTTAGTTGTAAAAATCTGTATGTAGTTTTTGTTGTTTTTTTTACTTCAGATCACTTATTTATCTCTCTGTGTGTGTATATATACACACACACACACACACACACACCGATTATATATATCTATTTGGTATGGTGTAAGGTGAAGGGTCTGATTTTTTATATTCATAATGTATAGCCACTTGCCTCCACATCATTTACTGAGTGATTCATCCTTTCATTGTGATTTTTTTTTTTAAGATTTTTTTATTGGGGAATTGGGGGATGGGAACAGTGCTGGGGAATTGGGGGAAGGGGAACAGACAAGTTGCTGTCATTTTGTTCTTCAGTCTAGTTGTGGAGGACGTTGCTTCACTGGTCCAAGTTGGCACCATCATTGCGCTCTTCCCGGGCGAGGCAGATCAGTCGCCGGCTTCTGGACGGCCGCTCACGGAGGCTGCTGGCTGCATACGGTAGCCCATGGCAGCCCGCTGCAGCCTACGCTGTCCCCGGTGACTCACGGTAGCCCAGCTCCAGGTTGAGCTGTTGTTCAGCATCTTAGCTGTAGAGGGCAGTCACTGGCCCTCATATGTGGGATCCGAACCGGGGCCCTCTGGCGTCCCAAGCCAGCTCTTAACCAGTGTGCCACTCGACTGGCGGGCCCTCATTGTGATTTTTATTGCCATCTTAATCACGTAATAATTTTCCATTAAAACACAGTTTGCTTTTCTAGATTTTCATTTGTACTGTTATTTGTCTAGATTACTGTTTCAGTACCTTACTGTTTTTCTTAGTCTAGTTCTAATATTTAAAGATATTAAACATCCATGAAAACCTTAGCAAGAGTCTAGCAATAGGATGTTGTCTGGCCCAGGATTTGACTTTACCCTACTTATAAGCTAATAAATTAAAATTAACTTATTACTGTTTCATAGATGACAATAGTAGACATGAGATTCCTAGTTCATAGACAAATAACTCTATTTCTCACACACAGCAGTCATCATGATCATTAGCATATTTGCCTCTATTTCCTTGTCCCCCCTCTCTTGGGGGTCATGTGCTACGGGGTCCAAATGGATGCTGCATGTGCAGTGGGCTTGGGTCACAGGTGGAAAACACTGAGCTTGCGGAATCCGCTTCTTTATAGCAGGCAGTAAGCTAGTCTGCTCTTCGTCCCATGGGGTACATTTCCTCATCTCTTCAGGTTGCGCTTTGCACCCACAGGCCTGAGAAATGGACAAGAGGGAGAGCAGCCGGGCCTGGCACTGTCGGCATAGCTGTGCGCCGTGTAGGAGCAGGAACCACCCCGAGGATTGTCTTTCCCAAGAGGTGTTTATAATCTAGTGGATTTTAAGCTTAAAATTTCATGAACTTCTTTTGTAAATGATGATAAATATAGAGACTAAGTATAGACAACAAATAAAAGTGAAAGTCTGCTGGTTCAGGCCAACTTCAGCCCCTTGACCGAGGCCTGGAAGCTGCCCATCGGGCGGCCTCCCTTCTTCTCGCTCCTGCCTCTCACCCAACTCCGTGAGCCTGCCATGCAGAAGGACTACCTATGAGCATTAAACCTCCTACTTTAAAAATGAAGAAAATTAACTCAGGGAACTGAAATGATATGCTTAAGGTTAGGACCAGATACCAGACAGTGGCTGCTACAGTGCTAAATAAAAATGCCCTTTTCATTAAGTTTGTTATCTGCATCCCCTTTTAAAAATCCCTTTCTTTACTTAATTTTGTGAACAAAAGAAACAAGAGGATTATTTGTGAAACCAACCACTTAGTTTTCCACTGAAACAAGCATTGTTCCAGCAGAAAATGCATGCTCCATAATTTAATATATATTAGCATTTTCTTGCCCTATTATAATGTGGGTTACAAATTCCACATGTTAATATAATGTTAATATGATGTGAAAATAAACTCAAAGGCATTTCAGTTACACAGACAGGTTTGTGGGCATGATTCTGGAATTACTCTCTCTTTAAATTATAGAAATGTACCTAATCAGATGGCAAAAAGAATGTTTTGGGTATAATTATGACAGTCTATACTAGTGATGATGTAACTTGCATGGTTATTTAATACAACTTCTTGTAGATCTTTTATACTGTAGGAGAAAAAAGTAATCGATTTTTACATAAGTAATTGAAATATGTTTTGCTTTAATATTTCTTTTTTTTTCTTCTTTTTTTAGCTGAGCCATCCTGCCGCCTGTTAAGCTTTAATATTTCTTAACATTGGAAAGTTCTATGTATATATATGTGCATATATACATATACATGTGTGTATGCACTTTTGTATATATGTATATTTTAGATCTAGAAATATAAATTTCTGTGGGAAGAAGTTAGGACTTAAAATACCACAAGGTTTAATTTGGGGGAATAACATACACAATTTTGTATATTAACATATTGAACTGTAAGTCACATCTGCCTTGTCAATTTTAAAAATGCATAGTGTCAAGTGGAAATATAATAAGCAGAAGAAATCAAAATGTCTTACACATGGAATTAACCACTGGAATAAAAATAACTTCAGATATCTATGTGTGGAATGCCTAAACTTGGATCCTTTTTGTTCTCTTTTGTATCTTTTTAAATTTTATGTGTAAACGTGTTTATGGACAGTTAGATGTGAGGAGACTTGCCATTTTAACCTACAAATTTGGGAAGCCACAGAGATAAGGGATGTTCCTTTAAAGCATTTTCAGTTGTTTGTTTTTGAATACTATAATTAGACTGTTTTAACAGCTAATAAAGATCATAAGTACATTATAATTATGAGGTTATCCTAATTGTTTTTAAGTCCTGAAATTAAATTTGTATTCACTTAGATTAACTTTTAAGGATGTCAGAGTAATAGTTATACATTTTCCACCTAGTTTCAGTTTATCTCACTATTTCATAACTTTATAAGTAGAATGATTTTTTTAACATGCCATGCATTGTCACTACTCTCATCATCTCAAAGTACCATCAGAAGCAGCTTTCTTTTGTACCTGCTAAAAATAGAACCTCTCCACTTGTCCAGCTTCCAAAGGGAAGCTAATTAAAGCACTCAGTAAACAACATACCTTTTCACTGAATGAACTGTCTGCAGGAATGCCTGTTAATTTCTTTTGCTATTTACTATGCTTTCTTGAAACTCTGTGGACTTCTGACATATATATCATGTATTTGTTCTTTCATTCTTGTTTAATTCATCAACATACTGCAATACATCAGTAATTACTGGAAAAATAACTACTATCCACTTTAAAACATTCATACAGAAGTCATTACATATGTATTATCTAAATATACAAAACTCTTAAAAGACTTAAATAGATAGAAGTAAATAATGTCAGCTGAGCCATGCAGAACCAAAAATTGAATAAGTTTCATGACTTTATAAAAAGAATCATCCTCTATGTAAAAAAAACCTTGCTCCGTTATGAGGCTTCTCAACCACCTAAAGTCAGTTTTCTCATGGCAGTCACTGTAATGCTTTATAAAGACATACACTAATTAATGTATCCAACACAATAGGATAAAATACCTGTCTGAATAATCTAGAACAGGTTTTTTTTCTTTGTCTTCAATGTTTTTTTTGTCTTAAAATGTTTTTTATTAAAGTATAGTACCTTAAGATGCTACATTAAAAACATATTCCCTTGCTTAAGAAAATTTACAAATGCTTCATATTTAATCTATCAAGAGATATGAATTGCATGTGTTGTTACTATGAGAAGCCTTTTATTATAGACTTTATTTAAGCAAATATGTAAAAATGTATTTTACCACATAATGTATTTATTTGGCAGAACTAGTGTTCTAGAAGACGTATTGCTCAAGAAACAGTATTTTAAATGTTAAATACATTTACATTAATACCTGCATTTTCTTAGTCCTAGAATTCTTTCTTTTGCCTCCAGAGTCATAAATTACACTGTCTAGGGAAATATTCCGTTAAAATGTACCACACGCACTTCATATTCAACGTGCCCCATATTGGAATCATCATTTTCTCCCCATGGTTGTCTCCCTGTGTTGCCAGTCACACTGAAAAGCATCACAAACCCTGAGAGTCACTCCCAACTTCTCCTTCTCTTTCATCCCCCAGCAGCAATGGCTTTTAATTATTGTCCATCCTTCCTGCTAAAGGTATCTCTGTTCTCATCTCCTTCTTATCGTCACCATGAGAGCTTTGTTCCAGTCCAGTGTATCATCTCTGCCACTGCAGTAGACACAGAAAACTTTATTTGGGGAAACTCAATTTCATAAAATTCATTCTCCAAATAGGTTCTCATCATTTGTGCAGTCTCCTAGTTTATCTTGTTCTACTGAATCCCTTAATCTTTTCTCATGTAGGACTGTAGTCAGTGCCATAAGCAGAGTATATACTTCCAGTCCTTCATAGCTTTGCTCGTGCCCTGATGTCCCCACGTCTTTATCTCCTATTCAGTTTTTGAGAGTCATCTCAAATATCATTTCCTGTTGGTCCCCAACTTCATACTGTATGTTACATTCAGCCCTGTTATATACAATAGTATTGAAATTTTCTGTTTTTTTGTGTAATCTCACCAGAATGTGACCCCTGGAGCACTCTCAGTACTGTCAAGATGCCAGCACACAGTAGGTAGTGAATACATGTTTGTACAGTGGAGGAAAAACAGCATTTAAGAAAATGGCATGTAGAATGAAATATATGCTATGTTTCTAGCATTATAATTGCAGTTAGAAATAGTTTGAAATGTACTTAGTTCTGTATTGGCTGGAAGGATTTTTAAAGCCCTCCTAAAAAGTCTTACATACTAATATGTATCTTTGCATATGTTCTTAAAATGCAGAAGGATTAGAAAGAAGAGAAGGTTCTTTTTACATGAAAAAAGAAGAACTTGTTATTTTGAAATTATTTACTTAAATATAACCTCAGTGAGGCCAACCTAGACCGTGCTATTTCATATTATAACTTGCCACCCACTTCTCATAATGCAGTTTTTTATCCCGTTCCCTTTTTTCTTTTCTCCATAGCACTTATTACCTTTTACATAATATTTAATTTATTATGGTTTTTAAAAAATTAATTTTTTTTAACTTTGTTGGGGAACAGTGTGTTTTTCCCAGTACCCATCAACTCCAAGTCAAGATGTTGTCTTTCAGTCTTAGTTGTGGAGGGCACAGCTCACTGGCCCATGTGGGAATCGAACTGGCAACCCTGTTGTTCAGAGGTCACACCCTAACCAACTGAGCTACCTGGCTGCCCCTGTTGTTGTTGTTTTTTTTTAAATTATCTCTCTACCTCACCAGAACACAAGTTCCATGAGTGCCAGGTGCTTGGTATGCAGCGAACTCTCAGAAAATCCTAAACTTGGCATACAGTAGACTCACAAAATCTTGGTAGAATGAACTAATCCTATATACTTATGACAGACGTGGGATCTGAACAGGGCAAACTAGAATATTGAATCAGAATTCAAAGAGGTCTACCTCATACATGGTTAGCTGCAAATATTTTTAATGACCTTCCCACCTCACCCTTTCCCAGTACTCCTTGTTTCAAAAGGTGAAAGGAAGACACACATGCCATATATATCGAAACCTTTCTCCAAATAAATTTTCATTATGATATAGGGTCCATAAAGAATAATGTATCTTCTGTTCTGGCTGTGGGATAAATGAATGAAGCTAAGCTTTATGGAAAAGAGACAATGGTTTTGGTGATAGAGAGGTAGCATAGCCGGATTATCAAGATGACACCTATGCCACTTCTTAATGGCTTGGTTTCTTCACCTATAAAGTGATAAGAGGACCTACCTCATGGGGCTGGTTTTAATATTAGAAAAGTGAAGAGATGTTAAGAGCTGTTTGTGGCATTTGGTAAAGTTCAATAAATATTAGTTTTGCTAGCTTTTGCCAGGTCTAGAAGACACATGGTATCAAGATACACCTTTTGCTAAACAGACAAGATAAAAATGATGGTTTTATAACTAAAATTTTACTTCTCAGAAGAATTAAACTGCTTAATAAAATTTATTTTGATGTTAAATGGCAGATTTATTCCAGGCTTTAGATATTCCTTCAGATTATTTTATGTAATATGGTAAAAAGTAATGGGCCCTTACTAAAATGAAAACAAATGCATTGCTGAGTTCTGTTATTTGCACTGTCAACAGCACTTCTATTTTTACTTATTTAATGAGCTTTTCTCTATGATTGTAGCATATTAATATGGTTGATTTATTTACATATGAAAAGAAGCAAAGTTATCAGTAAGGTTTTGAAGACTTTTACTGGGAGAAGTTTTATCATGGATTTTCTTAAAATGAGTATAGTTGGAGGCCTTAGAAAACTGCTGAGAAGTGATTACCAGCAAGAATATGTTGACATGAGAAACGTTCACTGACGCGTATGGCTAAATGGCCCAATTTATGTCAGCTGCGGTCTGAGATTTATTTTCTTTCCTGACATTTAAATAAGTTGTTCACACATTTGTATTTCTAAAAAAAAAAAGGAACTAAATAAAGGTTTTATATCATCCTGACTTTTTGCTCAGTGAAGTCCAGTACAGAATTGTTATAATAATTTATCCTCGTACTTAAAAGCAAGCATATATTTCCTAATTAAAATACTCTGTCATCCTCATGGAAATTGTAAATATACTTTTTTGACAGATTGTTACTGAAGTTATGCAAAAATAAACAATCATATTATTTGTAGTTTTAAAAATTATGTTTTCTCTCTTTTTAAAACATTATGTAACATTTAAAGGAAACCTAAATATAGAGTCCAGTTTAAAACTGACATCACTCTAAGTTGTGAAGTGAAAACTGATTTTTTTTTCTGTAGTGATATTAGTTTTCTATTGCTATTTAACAAGTTGCCACAAATTTACCCACTTATTACTTCACAGTTGTATAGCTCAGAAGTCTGATGTGACGTGACGGTCTTAATGAGACTGAAATCAAAATATGGTTGGTGCTGTGTTCCTAATCTGAAAGCCCTGCCGAAGACTCTGCTCCAAGTTTATTCAGATTGTTGGCCGAATTCAGTTCTTTGTGGTTGTGGGGCTGAGGTCTCTCTCCTTGTTGCCTGTCAGTGGGGGACTGCTGTTAGTTCTTGGAGGCTGTTTATATTTCTTGTTTATTGACTCCCCTATCTTGAAAGCCAGTAACAAAACCTTTCCCTAACATGGACTCCATCTCACACTTTGTTACTTAAGGACCTAGGCTATTTCAAAGGCTTACCAGATTGGATTGAGTTTAACTAGATAGTATCTCGTTTGCTTTATTCAGAAGTCAACTGACTCGTAACCTAATCACAGAGATACCCCAGGATATTTATAGTTTCTGCCCACACTAAAGGGGTGGGAATGAAATAAAGTGTGTATTCCAGAGGGCAGAAATCTTGGTGGTGAGAGATACACCTTGGTGTTCTGCCTTCCAGAGCAACAAGTTATTACATTTATTAGAGCAAGAAAATTTTGTAAAGGAGGGCACAACTATTTAATTGATTTTGTCACAGAACATGCATACATAAATGTACCCGAGTACTTCATGGACACATGGATGTAAAGCAGAATTGATTTATCTCAAACCCCAAGCCAAGAAGAAGAGTTCATTCGAGCAGTACCAGAAGTGATCTTTATGGTGTCATCATCTCTCCTTTAAGACCTTCCACATAAAAATAGCAATGCCCTATTCTCTTTATTTGTGATAGTAATGAGAGTTCTTTATGAATTTGCAATGCTCGACCATATTTTTAATCTTAAATTAATTATTAAATGAAACAGATTATATTGGAAATTGAAGTGTAGGGTTTCCTCTAGTGGAGGAGGTTGACAGGGATTAGCAATTGACTGTGTGTGTGTGGAAGTGGAAAGATAACTATGACTCCATGGTTTTTATTCTGGGATATTGGGGCAGTGATTGTAAAATCAAGTACATTTGGAGTAATGTTCAATTACTGGAATGTTGGTGTTCAGAGGAAGTTAGATTACTCAAATCTAGGTCCCGGGAATATTTCAGGGACAACCATCATGTTATGGATGTCATCAGAATAGAAATGATGTCAAAGTCATGAAATTAGATTATAATATCAAAGTAAAGGGCATTGAAAGCAAAGACAGAGGCCTGAGAGCTAGGAAAGGCTACATTTTGTGGGGAAGGAGGAAGGAGGCAGAGCATAGCATGTTGAGGGATCAGAGAGAAAGGACAAGAGGAGGGCATTTTGAAAAACAGGGAAGAGAGATTTTTAAGGAAAACAAGTGATTAAGTGCCAACAATATGGTGATAAAACTGATCTCCTAATAGCTGTATTATAAATTGTTCCAAATCTTAAAAACTAAAAGGCCCATTCAGAGCCAAAGAGCATATATGTTCTTGGATCTGGTTGATGTTCCAAGAGTTTTACCAGACAAATGCTTTAAGAGAAGAACGGTCCTATGCTTATTGTACTGTTTTCTTTAGTTGTAAAAACAAACAAACACACAAAACTATAAAGATCTACATTCCCAGAAATAGATAAGGTTACATAAAGAAAACATGGCACACTGTAGTTTATATAATCTAATATTAAGCACCACTTTGGGTGCCAGGCTCCAAATACCAAATATGCAAAACCACGGAAGGGTGCATTATTGTTGTTCTTAGGGGATGCTGAGCCCATAGAAGCGGCTAAGTTCCCACTGCGATGTAAGTTGCAGAATTGGAAATGTATCCCAGTTTGGCTCCACATGTATTAATCTTAATTCATCTACAAGATTGCCTTTCAAAGTATGATGGAATGTTATAAAACTCATGAAATCATAACTAACTACAATTTGGAAAAATGATATATTTATGATGTAATATTACTTAAAATGTGGTTTTGCTATTGTAATAATTTATAGGGGCTGGAAAGACCAATCTGAGGTAAAAATAGGTGGATTAGAATGATAGATTTATATTCATTTTTCTTTAAGTTTTTTTTTTTTTGCTTTAATCTTTTTTAAAGTACATGGAAATGAGAGGCTGTCTATAGCATCACACTGTGGAGTCATCGGCCAGAATGTGAACAGTGTAATGTTAACAACGGAGGAGTAGCATATGTGTAGGTGGCTAAAACATCATTAAAATAACAGTCATTGGAGCTGATGCATTTTATTTATTATGAAACCAGGCAGCTGGAAAGATGAACTACATTAACACCAGGGCCACAGAAGATAGAGTGAAAAAGGGGCTGATGAGATTCATACATTGGTGAGATAGCTAAACAGTAGAGATTTCAAAGGAGGAACAGTAGCTTGTTAGGTGGTGAACAGTGCTTGGAAAGTAGCAAAAGAGAGCAGGAAATATGCCACTTCCCTCACTTTGTATTTTTTGGGAATCAGTCTAAGAAAAAGTATAACTAAAGAAAAGCTGGCTGTTGAAAACAAGAATAGAGGGGAAAGCTGTAGAATTATAATAGAGATTGCGTGAGACACGTTGAAAGTCTAATAGAATTTCAGACACCTGTTAAGTCAACCTGGCGAGGTACAAGGTTAAGGTCTGGTGTGAATTTGAAAGTTGGAACAGCTACTTAGATCTGTGATTATTATTTATAGACTCAGCAAAGTTAGGAGGCTGAAAACAACAGGACAGAGGCAGGAAACAGGTCCAGAGAATACTAGGTCCAAACTTTCAATGTAGTAATATCAATTATAGTAGAGCCAGTACAAGTAGCCATACACATTCTAGTTCCAGTATATTTTGTAGGCATAACCCTGACTCGGATAAGGATTAACGAAGGAGATTGATTAATAGAATGGTGATGTATGTTGATTAATCCTCTGCAGTAAAGAATTGGGGAGGAAGAATATTCTTTGCATAATAAAAACGACATAACTCATGAAAAATATTGAGCATCTCTTCTATCTTTAATGATTAAGAACTGAGGATACAGTTCAGTCTTAGAATTAATGTGCTTGCATTAAGTATTTATAAAATATTTTATATCTAATTTGGTTAGTATTACTTTTTAAAGATAAAATTTGGGGATAACATGTTAGTTACTTTTTGACAGCATATACTGTGAGAAAATGAACACTTAAAATGGTAGTTTAAGGATAAAATTTCACGAGACGGTATTTCCATTTCTCTGATAAATTTCTAATTATGATACATAAGTGGATAATAGGTAGAAAGATAACTAGTTAGGCAGATAGATACATGCTTAGATAGATAGATGTTATATGCTAGGATAACAGTTGTCATATGTGGTATGACCAAGTGAATACAGAAAGCCACCATTTTCCCCACTAATCTTGATTTTTTGCTTCTTTTTCTTCTTAAGTGAATGAATTTTTAAAGAATTTTTTCTTGTGCTGACATGTATATAACATACATGCACACACAAACTATTTATTTGACTTTATTTAAATCATTACTTTATGTTGGTTCATCAGTGGCCACAACTATTACCAAAAAATATCTTAAAGCTATTATAATTAGAAACTTCATATATGATATATCTGTAACATATATCAATAGTATCTAATTTATGGTAGTTTTGCTTATTTGTGAGTTAAATGTGTTATCTACGAAGGAATAACTTTTCTGATGAATTCAACTAAGTACGTCTATGTATTTTAAAACTCCAAGCACCAACTGAAAGTTATTTTAAAGATGACTTAGAATTTACTTTGTAATGTTTAGATACTTTGGTCATGACTCATTTATAATTTAAGTTATATTTAAATCTCATCCAAGCCTAAATAAAGCAAATGTTATTGTGTTTTGTATATTTGACAAATGACAAAAGGTAAACTTAGGTGATATGGATTGACGTTGGTCGTCATTGAATATTAAATTTTGTTCTTCACAACGCTTAACTCCAGCAGGTGCTAAATGGAATTCATCCAGGCATGACAGTGGTGACGTGAAAATGCTGATGTCTAGATGTTCTCTTCCTCTTATGTTGGTTACTGACAGGGTAAATCATAGGTGCATAGGTGCCTGGGTGATGATAACGCAGCTTCTTTTGTAATTTTGATTAATATCCACATCCACTTGCACTTAATAGCTAGTAAGTTTCTTTTCAGTCTTGTTTGTAAAATTGTGTTTTTTTTCAAATAGTGGGTAAGAAATATATTAATTTGTTTTCAGTGTTATGAAATGTATATGTGATCATACACTAGGTTAGTGATGTTTTTGAAAAGAGAAAGATAGTTCCAAAGACAACAGACTAAGAACCTGTAAAATAATCTTCGATGACTCTTCTTTGGTGTGGTTATCGGCTAGCATAACTATAGCAGTTCACATTCACCAGGATGGGATCTAAATACTAAAAGAACACTGACTCTGATTGAGCAAAATAAAATCAGCCTACAATTGATATTGGATGTTCTTTCTTCACTTTGTTGTGTACAGAATTACACAGGAAGGCAGCAGATGGCTACACAGATATATGATGATGAGTAGAAAGAAAAGAAACACATTGACAAAGATGAAGAGAGCTTAAATCAATGCATATATGACTGTTCTTTTTCTTCTTTTAAAATGCAGCGAGTCTGTACTTGATTCATGCCTTCAAAGTATTTAGACGTACTCTAACTTACTATATAGTATTGCAAGTATGAAAGCAGCTGGTAAAAATCCTTAGGCTACTATGATTTTTAAGTAATTCTATGAAGCTGGGTTAGAGTGATCAATTGCACTATTAATAAACGCATATGTTTGATGTGTTAGATCTTCACGGTTAAACAAAGTTAAATATTTTTTCTTACTGTAGAGAATACTCAGAATTTTGAGTGTGAGTAATGTGCGTGAAGAGCCTCCAATAAAGGGATATTCACGTCTTTCTTATACTGATTTTCATGAATGTGTCTAGGGATTTGCACACCTCTGGAAATGTTGACCTAGTTAAATTTGTTGTAGTCTATTAAAAATGAATAATCATGAATATTAAAACACACCTGTATTTATTCTTCTCTACTTAGATATTTTATCATTTCATATAAAATCAATTAAAATTTTAAATGCTTTGGAATATTTTTTTTAAAAAGGAATGACATAGCATCTGTCCTCACAAAACTCATAACCCAGTAAAACAGGAAAACCTATAAAATGGCTAATAAAATTTAGACAGTGGTGATTACTATAGTAAAAGTACAAAAATGTGGTTATAAAAATATAGGGAAATGAAGGGTTTGATGAACAAGTCAAAGTATTCTCTTTGCTAAGGTGGGATTGACTTGCCCTTGAAGGGGTCATGGCTAAGGTGATTGACATTTGTTGTGTTGTTTTGGTTTTCCACAGTCTGAGCATCATTCTGGTTTAAGACAATGTGCACTGGGTAATTTTGGTAGGAGCCACAGCCTCGCAGATGGGAAAGGACAGATACTTCTACTTCCTACTCTGTTCAAACTAAGGCTGGTGTAACGGGGCTCTCTCAAGGAACTTGACATCTTGAGAAATCCTAAGATGCCACAGTGTAGAATTCACATTTGCCCTTGTGGTGGAGGTCAGGCACTGCAGTCATCAGGGTACGGTGGTGGCAATGCCAGCCCAGCATTCTTACCTGGCTGCTTCTAATCTTGAATTTGACTCTGGTTCCCATCCAGTCTCCTAATTTCCTCTCTATTTTCAGACTGTTTCTGTGATTTCCTGTTGATTTTGAGAACTATATCACATTCCATGAAAATTCCTCCCTTTTCTGCTTGTTGGTCAGAATTAAGCTTTTATTACTTGCAAGCAAGGACCCTACTAATTCAGCTATAAAAATGAAATATGGAGGAAATTTTCTTGGCTTCTGAGTAAAAGTTCAGCAAAGACAAAGGAACAAATACTGTATGTGTGGCTTTGTCAAACCAGAGAAGAGGGGAGGTGGCAGGAAATCATTGGTCCGAAACATAGCACACAAAACTTTCTGGGTTCATGTCACCCTTAGTTCTCAGTAATTTTTTTCACACTTCCCCGGGCAAAACAAAGTATTTGTTCCTTTTATTAATGAATTAGGTCCAAACAATATACGAGTAGCTATTTGTGTGTTGTATGGTGAATGTTGCGGTCAGTCTCTTGAAAATTTTAAATACTCCCAGTGCTGCAGTGAGTTTACCACAACTCTTCAGGGTGTCTCAGCCCACTGTTTGGGAAACTTAGGCTTAAAAGAGTCTTGGTATTTTTCTTTCCTTAACAAAACAATGTTTCTCATTTCATATTCATAATATTTCTTTGAGATTTGCAGGTGGGGAAACTGAGATTCACCAAAGCTAAATAACTGGACAAAGGAGATAGATAGATAGATAGATAGATAGATAGATAGATAGATAGATAGATAGATAGATAGATAGATAGTGAGGTCTGACAATTACATTCGTGAACTCACCCTAGAAAAAGTGCTGCATACCTCATTGCTGAATATCACTATGGTCACCTTTGAAGTACTCCCCTTGGGAAGCTATGCGCCGATGCCAGCACCTAGTCCACACTTCAAAGCAATTTTGGAACTCTTTTTTTTGGAATGGCCATCAGTGTTGTCATTGTATTACCCGTGATGTCCTGAATGTCATCAAAATGTCTTCCTTTCAATATTTCCTTTATCTTCGGGTAAAGAAAGAAGTCACTGGGGGCCAGATCAGGTGAGTAGGGAGAGTGTTCCAATACAGTTATTTGTTTAATGGCTAAAAACTCCTTCACAGACAGTGCCATGTGAGCTGGTGCATTGTCGTGATGCAAGAACCATGAATTGTTGGCGACAAATTTAGGTCATCTAACTTTTTCACGCAGCCTTTCAGCACTTCCAAATAGTAAACTTGGTTAACTGCTTGTCCAGTTGGTACAAATTCATAATGAATAATCCCTCTGATATCAAAAAAGGTTAACAACATCGTTGCAACAAGTTCATGAATGCAGTTGTCAGACTCTCATAGCATATGCTGGGAATTAAACCCATCTTTATTTTCTTAAGCTCTAATGACCATAGCAGTTAGACTTTGTGTCTAGGGTGTGTGTTTATGTGGGAAAGGCTATGACAATGGAGGGTATTCTGATAAAAACTGTGCAGAAATACAACTGTCAGGATGAGTAGTTTGTGCATTTCATGAGTCTCAATACAATTTTTTTAACCTATCTTTCGCTTTCAAATAGTTCTAGACTGCAGATTCCTTAAACATAAATAATTTAATTTTGTCTGTATCATATCTCATGCCATAAAACCTATCCTATGCTTGGTAAGTTTGTTTAATTTAAACTTTTATTTGTATTGAAAATTGATACATAAAAGTATTGTTTTACACTGATAAGATTTGCGCTACAGGAGGAATTATTAGGAACTTTCTGCTGAAGACTGATCTTGAATTCTGTTTCTTGATGATACGTTTGCTCATTCTTTATTCATGTGTTCAACTGAGAGGTATTTATTGAATACGTCTCAAAATTTTTTATACTATTGAGAAGGTTGAATGTCATGACCAAGACTTAGACGTCTTTGTACAGACCTATGTTTTGACCTATGCCATTAGTTGTATCACTTCTTTTCTTGATGTTAAAACACTAGAAAGAGCAGAGTTCAATAAAATATTAAGAAGGTGATAAACACTCTAGAAGTCACAAGAAATTTCTATAATATTGTAATCTTTAGAATATCCAATTCTGAGTTTGGAAAAATATGAATTCATTTTTCAAATATTCAAAACCAGCTTCTTTTGATTGCTTATGAAAACATTAATTTGGAGTGTTAGGTAGCTTCCATAGCCAGGTGATACAATTTTTCAGCCATGGTATGATTTTGTTTCGGTACCTCATTAATAGTGTATGACTACAAAGGAAAGCTATGTTAGGTAAAATTTTAGATGGAGTTTGTGTGGTTATTTATATCTTAGTGAAGAATGTGGTTTATGGAATTATATATAAGAAAAAAGTACAAGTGAAATATGTGTGTATATTATTAAAATTGCTGAAATAATTTATTTTTCAATTCTTCCTAAAAAACATATTTTCCCTTAAAACACAATCAGGTATAATACCCAATAAATCTTTTGAATGTGCTTGTGTGACCAAATATACACATACATTTCTATGACACATATATAAACATGATCAAACAATAATTCTTATTATTTCATGTCTTCATTTTATCTTCTTACAAATCATACTACCTTAAGATATTTCCAGGTAAATTGAAATAAGAAAGTGCTGTTTCTTTTTTAAGTTTCCTGTACTATTACTATGTTTCCTTGGAATTTGTGTTTGAGTAATCAAATAGCTTTGAAGTCAAGACGCTCTATATGAAGTAAATGATTCCCAACTTTAAAAAATAATCTTGGCTTAAAGGACACAATTCTTTAGATAAGTCCCTAGCATCCATCAATACTTATGTGCATTGATATTCCTAAACTTGTAATTTTATTTTTACCAAGTATAGACAAATATCCTTATTTGGAGAAATGAGATTTCTCTTTGGGAAAACCCATAAAGCATTAACTTAATACAATAAACTGTTTTGTGACTTTATATTAAATGATGATCATGAGGAAGGAGTCCCTGCATTTGATATTTCTTAATATTTTGTGATTTAGTGTTCTTTTTTTACTTTTGTATGACAGCATAATTAAAATTATTTTGAAATTCCAGTGGGCAGTTTTTTTCTATGACTAGTTGGTAAGCAGGAAAGAACTTTGAAGTGAACTATTTATTACAGTTTGACAAAGTTAGAAACTGGCTCGCATTTCGTTGAGATTTTAATTTCAAAAAAGAAAATTTCAGGCTTTTCTATGTTAAATACAGATATCTTAAGACAATTGTCAGATTCTCTTAATTGTATGTCTAATAAATACTGGAATATATAATGGTTTTGTGTATAAATAGATTGTTTGTTTTCCCTAAAAATGTAAGGATGGCTACTAGAGGAAGGGAGTAAGTAGCTGACCTCTGAAAGTCTTTCTGGTCAAAATATTATGTCATGCTTCTGTTATTTTGGCCACTGTTCTGAGCACTTTACCCATTCATTATTACTAATCCTGTAGGTCTCAAGAAAAAAAAAATACGGTAACAACAGGAGTAAATGACTAGTGTTTTATAGAAGTTCCCACCACACAGGGATTTGTAATTAATTGTGAAGTACGTTAAAAATACAAGTTTCAAATATAATCAGCTTACATCCGTTGGGACCTCCTGATATGCCAGACATCGCATCAGCTTCTAACTTACTTGAGTGAATACAATAGGCAACCCTGTTTCCTCTGCCAGTTCCCATGTATGTGAGATAGAAGAACATATGTAAATAAACGAATACTACTATAATAAAACACTGTGCTTCCCTGAAGGTCTCTTTGAGGTTGGGTAATCTCACCTGAGATCAGTAAGGTGAGAAGGATCAAGTGAAAGGGTAGGGGGCACGAAGGGCAATCCCAGCAGAAGGAAAGGCCATGACTGTTAGACAGTGTTCAATTCTGATGTGCAGTAGAGCGAGCCAGATCAGAGGGTCATGAGGTGGTACTCTCCACATCCCAGAGGACTAATATTTGTAAGTGACTTTTGTAAACAAGTAAATTAGTGCAGATGGATGCTTACCCTCAAATTACCTCCTTATTCTAAAGGACATGTTTTCTGATAAGCTTGTTTGGTAAGTAAATATACATATAGCGTTATTAACCAGAGCAGCAGAAATTGCACTAAATTTGTTCCCTGTCATTTCTAGTAAGCAAAGGATTAGTTCTCTCTCATTCATACCTGTGGCAATTGCGACTTACTGTAATGCTTTATTTCACCACAAGTAGTTTCTGGAGTGCCCATGAAGGCATGAATGTGATCATCATTTGGTGCATGTGTCCAAGTGGAAATGCATTGAGAACTTATTGTTTTCACAGGATTGTGGTTCTCAAAACTTTTATATCTTGGGGTCCTCAGACATCTTAATACAGCTTAGATACTCCTTTACATTGCTATTGCTTGTTAATGCTAATTCTATCATAGTCTTTAAGACCAATTGTTTTCAAAACATTTTCAAATTAGGTAATATTTCAAGTACAAAGATAATAACATAATGAGCACCCCATCCAAGCTTGTCAAATCTTAATATGTAGCCTTATTTTCTTTGAGCATCTATCATTATGGGTACAGCCGAAGCACCCTACGAGTATGTACTCTTCTTTGGTTCCATTATCTTCTCTCACGTCTCAGAAAAAAAAAAAACTACCATCCTAAATTTGGTATTTTTCACCCTAAACAGGGTTTTACTCTATTATACATATATGTATTCATAACCAATATAAAATATTGTTTTGAACTTTAATCCACGAGGATACATATATCTTAGTTCATTCATCTTAACTGTTATATAGGCTGGCTTATTGTATGGTGTTTTATGAATGTAAATTATACGTTCTATGTAATTTATACATTCTGTTGGTGATGAACATTTAGTTTGTTTCCAAGTCTAATTTACCTTTACGTCTCTTTGTCCATCAGTAAATTTTCCTTTTCACTTTCCCTCTCCCCAAATGTCTCCTCTTTTAAGAAGGCATTTTTGTGATGATAACCTAACATTACAGATGAATGTAAAAGTATCTTTTAAATTTCATTTTAATTCATTAGTATAGTATAATTAAAAGAGATTGGAATAAATGACAGCTAGTGCATCTTCTCAGAATCAGTAATTGCTCTTTTAACGGTGGTTTAAAAAATAGCCAAATGTTACAGGTTTAGAAAGATCCTGTTGGTGTTTTTTTCTCAGGTTAGACAATCAATATTCCTAATTATCACCTTTTAAAATTTCAATACAATAAAGGTTTCAGATTTCTTGGAAAGGTTGGTTTTAATAGTCACCTTACAAATACCATATGATTATAAGGCATTTAGCATGCTTAACTAAGAAAATAAAACATGTCTTTCTTGGTATATAAATTCTTATAATAAATGTCTAAGATTTGTTGAAATAATAATGTTATTTTTTCTTCTCCAAGAAACACCATACTCATCATTTAGATGAATTATAGAAAGTACTATACAATGTATAATCAGAAATAACTTATTTTCCAGTCTGCATGATTAGAAAAATCCTAATGAACTATGCTGAGGTTGAATTTACAAGACACCTAACAATTTCTCAACTCTAGCAAAACTTTTCCCTTCAGTTCTTAAAAGCACCAAATGGAGATCTTTGAATTGCTTTAGGTCTACTTGTTTTCTTGATTAAAATCACGTTGTTCTTTTGGCTCTGAATCACAAAAAGAAGTCGTGAATTTATCTTCTCAGAAAAAAAGTGTGGGTTTCTTTGAGTTTAAGCTTTTATCAGTGAAGCTCTTACATGTCTACTAAGAAATGTTAGACTTCAGGACAGCTTTGGGGAGGATGATCCCAAAATAAACAAATTTGGAATTTTTTTGGAGTGTGAGGTAGGTATGCCTCGTGATTGGCAAAGTTAATTTTAGAAGATATATTTTTAAAAGGAACAGATTTCAGCCATTGCCACATTGAAATGTCACAGCTTCTTGTGCCAAAAGTAAAAAACGCACCATTCAAATTATCTTTTATTTCCACTTACGTTAGGTAACTAACATCCACAAACAGTATGCTGACTAATAGGCTTTGTCTATGTTGATGATTATCTTTTCAATTTAAAGTTATATTTGTATACAAATATAGTCTCCCTGCCTTGTGAATCAGAGTTCTAAAGTAAAAGGGGGTATTATTTAGGTTAGCATTACATAACATTCATGAACAATTTATCATTTTATGTGGATTAACTAGCATCACTAGAATTTCTTAATGAGGAGAGTATTCATCAAGTAAATAAACCATTAAGTTGAGGAAAGATTTGTCAGTGGATATAATGTACACTATACCAAACCTGTAAAAACAGAGCTGAAAAATAAGAATTTTTAAAAATTTGTATTGTCTCATCCCTTCCCCTCTCCTTCATCCCCACCCCCTCCCAACTAACAACCCTCAGTTCTTCCTCTGTGTCTCTGAGACTATCTCTATCCACTTCTCCCATCCATTCCGTTCCTTAGAATCCACGTATAAGTGAGATCATATGATATTTGTCTTTCTCTGACTGACTTATTTCACTTAGCATAATGTTCTCTAGTTCCATCCATATTGTTGCAAAGGGTACTATTTCCTTCTTTATAGCTGAATAATACTCCATTGTGTAAATGTACCAAAGTTTCTTAATCCAGTCATCTACCGATGGGCATTTTGGTTGTTTCCAAGTCTTAGCTATTGTGAATAACGCCACAATGAACATAGGGGTACATATATTTTTTTGGATTAATGTCTTGGGATTTTTTGGATAAATACCTAACAGTGGTATTGCTGGGTCATAAGGTAGTTCCATTTTCAGATTTTTGAGGTACCTCCATACTGATTTCCATAATGGCTGAAACTAACAATAAAAACAAAACAAAACAAAACAAAATATTTATGAAAGCAAAACTAATATTTGAACTAGAAATAAAAAATATTCAGAGTTTTATAAGCAACAGATCTATACAATTTTCAATAAGAACTTTATCCAATACACATTAATTGCGTGCTTACATTATGACGGCCACTTTAGGGGAAACAATTAAATCCTTTGATATTAAGTGAGTATTGCCATTTCAATTCTACAATTCAAATATCTGAATGTCAGAGATTTTAATTAATCTGCTTGATACCACAAGGTGGCAAAGGTAAAATTCAAACCCAGATCTTTCTAATTCCAAAGTTTCTGTTTTTATTTCCCTAATCTCGTGTGTGTTGCAGGGGCAGGGAGGAGACGGGCTGGGGGAAAGTTACATAAAAGATAGGAAACTGACCATTCAAATAAAATACAGCACTTGATTCTGAGCCAAATTACTCATGTACTTTGTATCGAGTAGATGGGTGGATAGATTTGGAATTTTAACACATTTTTGTACAAAAATTACTATTTTTTCAATTAAGAGAGTACCATCTCTCTGCTTTTGAGTTCAGCTTTTTTAGAGTCCATCTATAATTTCATGCTGTACTCCTCAAACATACACAATTTTATTTGTTAATTATATCTCAATAAAGCCAGAAAGTAAATCAATATTGTTTTAAAAAGTTAGTAAAAGAAATTCTGTGTACTGTAAGTCACAACATACTGTTTGCTTCTTCTTTTATATTGTTTCTTTATCCAATTATATTTTTCCTTTCCTAATCCTTGTTTGGAGCCTTCTCACCTCTAGCCTTGTTTCTTATACACTTTCTGCTTCATTATCTTATTTGCTCTGGATACCTCAACTCTCCTCCTACCCCTCCCTCATCATGCTGCCATCAGAAAAAAAAAACAAAGAAACAAACAAAAAGCATTGCTAGTAAATGTTCAGTGGCTTTCCTTTGTTTATAGAAGATATTTGAAACAACTCTTAGGCTGATCTTTTAAATCTAGTAAATTTGTATTTAATTCATACGCTTAGCATTTTTGTAAGCTATTCAGCTTATCAAATTTACCAGCCCAGTTATCCAGGTTGTACTTCATTGGCCTTCAGATATGTCTTGGATTTCCCCCCTCAAGGCCTTTGTTTACACCTCTCTTTCTTTTATAAATCCCTTCCCTCCTATCCAAATTCTATTTGCCTGTCATGACCCAATTTGAATTCCTCTTTTGTGGAAGAGCTGCTGACTAGTGCAGCTCATCATTGTGTTTTCCTGTGCTCGTTTTCTTATCCTTGTCACCTAAGAGACATATGAAAACATCAAGGCAGCAACAAAAGAAGATGACATGTTTACTGGAACATGAGAGAATGTTTTCTCTTGAGTATAAAAGAGAAGTTGGTGAGGGAAGGTAACTATTCTCAGTGAGAGAAAGTGAAAGTCCCTCACAGAGGGAGAAGTGTAAGACATGCAGATGCTTTTATGGCCATTCGTTAATGCATCCGATAAGAGTGGTTGTTAGGGACTATTACTGACATAATTAGTGTTATTTTGGGTCATTTATTCCCTTTATATATGCCATCTAAAATGCTAATAGTGAAAGGTGTTATACAGATACGTAAAGTTTAAAATTCACTGTTATGATATACAGCTGTTACTTTCGCCAGACTGTAAACACTAAAGGCAAGAATTTTGCCTTCTCTTGGTGTCCAACATAGGCCTTTTGTGTAGTAGACTATTAATTAATTTCTATTTTAGTTACTTGATTATTAACACGCTAATATACATGGTTGTATGTGGCGCATCTGAAAGACAGAGGGTAACTTCTATGTTCCCTCTACAATGTTTATCAAAAAAGTGGTATTTTTTTCACAAAATTAGGAATTAATATGTAAATAAACTAATTTCTAGGGTTGATATTAATGATCTCCCTTCAGAGTGTCATAATTATTGAATTTGTAAACAGGAGAATCTTTGCTTCTCTCAGCACTCCAGGTCATGGCATATCAATGAAAATTAGAATATTTTTGATGTTTCAATGAGGTACGTTGAGAGACACTCCCTTAGCTGAAAAACCTAACCTGTTTGACTTGTACTTACTTATACAAATACTCTTATTTATTTTTCTAATAACAATGTGGAAATATGAGGCAATTTAATGGAGTTCTTTTTATTATTTGTTTTACCTTTTTCATATTATGATTTTTATCAGCAAATCATATTAATCCAAGCATTATTAATTATAAATATGAGATTAGGGTAAATATATTCATAAAGCATTGAGTAGTGAGAGCCTTGGAGATAATTTTTATTTGCTAAACAAAGAAGAGTATTTTCCATATGGTACAGAGTCTCGCTCGCATGTACAGCAGAGACGGCCACCTGTTTATTATGCTGGACCAGTTGTCAAAAGATGATTGTGATCCCGGACTTTTGTTGTTCACTGAGGTCTGAGCATATTTTGTTTTTCTTTATAAGAACAGACTGTTCTGTTTTACAATTTCCTAAAGCAATTTAAGGGGGTTGCAAAATGAAAAAGTGAAATGTGTTATTTAGACCTGAGTAGATTTAGCAGAGTGTATTCTCGATCACAGTTTGTTAAGCATGATAGTGAAAAACCAGAGGGATACGCACTTTTCACCTGTGAAGAACTGTTTTTCATATACCAAAAATTACCAGGCCTTCGCATTTACCTTTTCAGGTTTATTTCCTTTTATTTACCTTGCTGGTTTATTTTATTACCTGTAAACTAGTGACAATTTAAGTGAAATTGGAGGATATTAATGTGCTGAATTTTGTTGACAGTTTTGCCTTTTTTTCCATCATATGCAATATGCAATTATAGGTAACTCACGTAGAATACATACTCTTTGCCAGATACTGATCTCTGAGCTGTTCACATGCATTAAATCTTTTAATTCTTATACAGTTCTTTGAGATACATGATATCATTGTTCCCATTTTAAAGAGGAGGAAACTGAGTTAGAAGTCTGTTAATTAACAAGTACAGGTCACTTAACTAGTTATTGTCAGAGCCAGGGTTCAAATCCTACCACTCTGCTATACTAACTCAGGTAGAAACTAAATTTCTGCAGTGCAGAATATGAACCAGAGGTGTAAAATGTAGGTTTTGCATTGTTTGCATTAGTTTAATCATCAGCACAAATGGAAATACTAATCACATCCAGTAAACATTCCAGAAGGAGGACAGTGTGCGGATCACGCTATTTACTATATAGGAACGCACTCTAAAACTTACTAAGTGTGAATCATAGTCTCTTCACATATGAATAATATATAGTCTGAGAAGTTAGGAAGTTTAATTTAAGATGTGTTCAATACCATTAATTAAAACATAATTTTTCTGTGATGAAAGTGATGTAGAGCCCCTGCATTTAATTAGTGGGTGTGCATTGTTTATGGAGAGTGAGGTTTTATTTGTGGATTTTATAACCAGAATTTAATAGACATTTATAAACACTTCATTTAGCAACAAAAGAATCTATATTATTTTCATGTGACAAGGAAGCGTCTCCTAAGATACACCCTATCATGGATCATAAAAGAAATCTCAAGTTTAGAAGAATTTAAATCATATACAGTGTATTTTCTAACTACATAGAAACAACTAGCAATTAGTAACAAAAAAGTAACAGAAAAATCTACAAACTTCAAAACTAATCAATATACATCTGAATAATCCATGGGTCAAAGTGAAAGCTTCAAGGGAAATAAAAAAATACATTGAACTGAGTGAATATTAAAATATAACATGCCAATGTTTGTGGGACTCACCTGAAACAATGCTAAGAGGAAAATGTATAGCACTAAATGCATATGTTTGAAATAGAGGAAAAGTCCCAGCTCAATAATCTAAGCTTTCACCTCAAGAACCTAGAAAAATAGAGCAACATAAACTGAAAACAAAAAGAAGGAAACAAATAATAAAACACTCAAATCACTGATATTGAAAACAGGAAAAAAAAATGAGAAAATTAAACCAAAAACTGGTTCTTTGAAAATTTCAATACAATTGACAAGCCCCTGGGAAGACTGACAAAGAAAAGAGAGAAAACACAAATTGCCAATATAAGTAATGAAACCAGGGATATCAGTACAGACCCTGTAGATATTAAAAAAGATAATAAAGAATGCTACAAACAACTCTACACACATAAATTTGACAATATTGACAGAATAGAATAATTCATCTGAAAACACAAACTACCATAACTCATTCAATATGAAATAGATAAATTGAATAGTTCTAGAACTATTAAGGAAATTGCATTTGTAATTTTAAAACTCCCAAAAAGGAGATCTCTAAGTCTAGATGATTTTTCTGGAGAATTTGAAGAAGAATTAATACCAATTCTATGCAGTCTTTTCCAGAAAACTGGAAAGGAGGGAGCACTTCACTATTCATTTTGTGTAGTTGCTATTACCCTGATACCAACACAAAACAAAGACAGTACAAGAGAATGGAATTGCAGACCAATATACCTCATCAGTGTAAACACGAAATCTTTAACAAATATATTATTAACAAAGAGAATATAGTGATATATAAAAAGAATTATACTGCCTAGAAAATGTTTGATGGTTTCTTAAAAACTAAACATGCAGCTACTATATAACCCAACAATTGCATTCCTGAGCACTTACCCTACCCCTGCACCCTGCAAAATGAAGACTTATGTTTATACAAATGTCTATACCCAAATGATTATAGCAGCATTCTTCATAATAGCCTAAAACTGAAAAGAACCCAGATGTCCTTCAGTGGGTAAATGGATGAACAAATCATGGTACATCTTCACCAGGAAACAGCAACAAAACCCCAAACTGTGGATACACACAACAACCTGAATGAATCTCCAGAGAATTATGCTGCATGATAAACAATCCCCAAAGGCGTGTGTGTATACTGGATGACTCCATTCATACAACATTTTTGAAATGACAAATTATAGAAATGGAGAATGAATCCACGTTTGATTTGGATTTCTATCAGATCGTCCAAAACATTAATCTGAGAATGTGACCTGGGTTTAGTTTTGATTGGACAGTATTTTTGGGAATTAACTTTTTAGGCTGGTCCCAGGGTTAAGTGGGAAAGTAGGTAAGTCATGTTTAATGCCGTCCTACCTCCATTTTTCTGGGCTTCCCCTTGTCCTCATTCCCATTGACTAGTTTTGCCCATCCATCCCCATGAGTCTTTGCACTCAAGTGGTTGCCAACTCCGAGCCATGTGTGAGTGAGGGATAATGGCCTAAAATGTTTTATCTTCCAGTAGGTTCAAGTTTAGTCAAGAAACTCTGAAGACTGAAAGGCTTTGAGGACTCCAGTGGCAGATAGCGCGCAGGATGTTTTGTTTGGGAGGCCCCCGCGATGACTCACAGACCATGTTTTATAGGCAGCTGCCATAAAGTTATTCTTGAATTAGTGCTTTCCACATATTGCATTAGAGTTTTCTAAGTTAAAATTTTAAAAATAAATGCACTGCTTTTTGCCTCCCATCCAAATGTAATATTCAACAGTCATATTCCATTTAGATGGGGAGCATGGGGAGCAAAGCACATTTTTAATGAGCAAGTATAAAATAAAAGATATTTGGAAGTGACATTTCTATATTACATATCTTCAATTCAAATGATAGCTCCACAGTGATTTTTGGTCATGTTATGTAGAAACGTCCATCAATAAGTAGATTTTTTTGAAGTTGTTTTCTTCACTGAGCTACAAGCACTCATTTTAATGTGGCATGTGATTAAAACCTTCGTGGTAAAGTGTTTTCCTTGTTTTTCAAAATGCAAAATCAATTGACTATTTGTTACAAGAAAATCCTTATTTGCAAAATCTGTGTCAGTAAGAGGGGGAATAAATGAAGAGAGGAAAGTTTGGATCAATTCCTTCCATAAGCTGTTTAGCAGGACTCATACAAATTGGCAGCTGATTAGAGGTTTTAGCTCTTGCAATCACATGAGTCTTTACTTGTGAGATTACACCATTCTTATTCAGTAATTCTCAAAATTAGAGTTTTATTCCTCCTAAGCCCTCATAGAAGTGGCAAAGTACTAGGGAAAAAAATCCATTTTCTTCAGCTGGCAAGAAAGAATATGATTCTGTTTTCCATAGTTATTTTTGTCTCATCAACCATTTGATATAATTTGAAATGGATGTTGTTTTCCATTCTAATATTCAGTTGGCAAGTTATTTTCTAGCTTTCAGATGTGAATTGGCATTTAAAAAGATGAACTTTTTTTTATGCCTTCCTTCCACAAATCATTATTTAGTGGTGAAGACTACTTATGTGTACACATATACTTAAACTATTTTCAGAGAGGCAAGGTTTTATATATTCTTTTAATTGACTATTTTCTAGGAAACTGAAAATGGGATGTTTGTATCAGCCTATTTCATCACTCATCAAAACATTATTTAGGCAAGGGACTTACATTATATACAGGTTCTAACTGGTGCAAAAAAACTACTCAGTACATATGTGTATTCTACAGAAACTAGAATCTAACTTTCTGTGACTTCACTAATACTGCTGGTGAGAGAAGGGTGATATTTAATAAGAAGGTATAACATTTTAGCACGGGGTTAAGACAACTATGTTTATTTGAAAAAAAAGAAAAGTCACTGAAAATATAACTAAGTGTTCCAGTTTCAAGTTTATTAGAAAATATGTTAATTTAAAAAATAACTTTCAGAATATTTTAGTCTTAAAAATGAAAATAGTAGTCAATTTGTAGGTTTTTTTGAAACCCATGGCTTCCCTGTGTAGCCATCACAAGGCTTTGTGTGTTACTGAATTATGAGATTTTAGAGATGGAAAAGGATTTTAATGAAAGGCAAGTTCATCTAATATTGAGTAAGCTGAGATTCAGAGTTTAAGTGTCATGTCTAGTTAACACAGATCATTTAGAACTCCTGATTTGAAGCTGCCAATATTTTCTGTGAATACAGAATGTTGTGGTTGAAAATTTTTTGGAATTAAGTCATGCTAGGAGCTTTCTAGTTGATTAATTATTTGAGGGGAATTTTTTTTTTTCAGGACAAATAAATGTTACCTTTCATTCACTTTTCTGATTCCTGGATTTCTAGGTTCATATATCTTGAAATCTTTATGTCTTCAGCACACGCCAAACAATAAATCACATTATTTCATATAGATAGTATCTATGGCATTAGGCATAAAAGTTAAAATTTCTGACTTCTGCTTATATCCTGTGTTAATTTGGGAAAGTCAGTTGCAAGTTTTACATGAAAGCTAACTACTGGATATTAATGAACTGAAAAAATTACTGAATTTAGAGTGAAGTCTCCTTGCTCTACAGCCTTGACAAACATGGGATAGGTTACTCAAAGGGTTAGGGGGATGTGTGGTCACCCAGGGTGGATGACTGACATGATGTGGTACCATGTGCCTCAGGGACTTCGGTAGCAGCTGCCTAATCCCGCCTTTCTTCCTGCTCCTCCCAGGGATGATTGCACTGGGCTTGTAGTGAACATATCGAGTCTTTCTTTGAAGTAAGTGAACAGATATATTAAATATTGAGTAGAGAGTTTGACAAATACTGGGTGTTGTGCTTAGTAAAGATTGTAGGGAAGAAAATGAGTGGGGAACATACCTGCAATCGTGTGTGGCTTGAGGCCTGAGCCAGGGGAACATTTCTGGAGAGGTGAGAGCTGAAATGGACTTAATGAGTTAATAGGTTATTCTCCCAGGAGAAAGCAGAGACCACCATTTCACTCAGGTAAAAAAAAAAAAAAAGGTACAAAAGTATAGAGGCACGAGAGGGAACTATAAGTTCTAGAATTTGGAAGTATTTTAGAAAGACTGGAGAAGGATATCCAGAGTGTTGAAATGGAGAGAGATAAAGCTGGTGAGATAGAAAATGTCACTTCAAAATGGCCGAGCCAAGTTCAGACAGTTCAGAAGGCTTCAATACTTCTAAATTTCTCGATTCTCAATATGTAATCCTAAATAACAATAATACTAGTCTTTAAATAAGACATAAAACTTACACACGAGTATATGGTGAAATGAAGGTAACTTCTTTTCAAATTATGGTTGTAGAATTTTAGACAGATTACAAGACAAAGTTGAACTTGACTCATGTTCTCACACATGCTTGGTCTTCTAGTGTGTAATACAATTCTATTGAAGAGGCTTATAAATCATAATATGGACTTTGGATTTTACCTTAAATACATTAGAGTGATATTGAAGGGTTTTTTGCTAGGGATTTTTATGATCACTTTTGATTTTTAAAAAGATTATCTTGTCAGTATTGTGGAGAATAGCCAAGAGGAGGTTGAGATAAGGTAGGAAGAGACCTTTTGAGGGTGGCGACATACTTTCTCTTTGGTAAATAAGCATCTCCACTCAGGAAGTGTCAGTGGTGATGAAAATGAGTCAAGGACCCGAGAGAGAGAGAGAGAGAGAGAGAGAGAGAGAGAGAGAGAGAGAGAGTATACTAGTTTTCTTAAGA
>NW_017731676.1:414801-442301 GCF_001890085.2 Hipposideros armiger
GAGAGGGAGGGAGGGAGAGAGAGAGAGAGAGAGATGCGGCAGGAGCCGCAGAAAGTATACTGACCAGTGAAAGTTGAGTGGAGAGGTGAGCTGTATTCAGTGTGAGAGAAAAAAGCATGAATTAGGGAGGTACATGGACAGTGAGAGCTTGTGGAATATACTGGTCTAAGTAACCCACCAGTAAGTATACGGGAGAACTAACCCACCAGTAAATACATGGGAGAACTAACCCACCAGTGAGTATACGGAGAACTAACCCACCAGTGAGTATACGGAGAACTAACCCACCAGTAAATACATGGGAGAGCTAACCCACCAGGGAGTATACGGAGAACTAACCCACCAGTAAGTATACACAGAACTAACCCACCAGTAAATACACTGGAGAACTAACTTACCAGTGAGTATACAGAGAGCTAACCCACCAGTAAGTATACGGAGAGCTAACCCACCAGTAAGTATACGGAGAGCTAACCCACCAGTAAATACACTGGAGAACTAACCCACCAGTGAGTACACTGGAGAGCTAACCCACCAGTGAGTACATTGGAGAACTAACCCACCAGTAAATACACTGGAGAGCTAACCCACCAGAGCATGAAGATGCTCTTCTGCTGACAGATCTGGAAACATCAAAAATGGAAACAATAGAGTGGACAAGTATGAGGTTAAAAGGGAAGAGGATCGCGCCTCTCAGCTCTTTATTGGTGGGACCTTAGGGACATGAAGACAACTTGTTTGAGCAGCTTTTCTTTCTCTGCATAGCCTGTCCCTGGGCTTCAGTTGAGCACAGCCCTCTTCCTGGCTGCAAAGCCCCAAGTCTTCTTATCTAGTGTTGGAAAAGCCTATTTTCACTGGCCTGTTTTTCTTTAGCATTTTATCTCCTGAGCCCCTGCTGTTGGGAGATACCTGGAAAGTGTCACACATAGTTTGCGATTCATGAAAAAGTGTGAGTTGGCATTTTACCACTATAAATTTTTAAAACCAATATTTGAGACTGGAGGGAGAAGTGATTCACTGGTGAGTAAGTAGTCTTTGATAGAAAAATATAGAGTTTTTTCATTATGTGCATTTAAAAAGAACTATTTAATGGAATCATATTTCGTTGAATGTAAACTGATCCCATAAGACATTATAAATTACATTTTAGTATGATATTTGGAGTGGGCCTTTAGAATAAAAGGTTAAATCCAGCAATTTATTATGCATTTTTATAATTTATAATGTACATTTAGAATTTATGTTTAATTAACTAATTAAACATAAAATATCCAAGAATATATGAAAATATTTTTATGAAGTTGTGATGACCTTAGATTTTCTGTAAGTCTATTATAGCCATGATTTACCTCAGAACTGTTTTTTACTTTGTGTGTGTGTTTGTTGTGTGTGTGTGATCTTATAGAAAACAAGAATGAAAACAAATGTAACTATAATTCAGTGGCTACAATGAAGTTAACAGAAGTGATTCTTGCCATAGTAAACAACATAATTTATGGGACCACTAGTCTTTCAAAAAATTCAGTTTAATTCAGGGTAGTTATAGAATCTAGCCTTTAATTATTATTTAATATTAATTAATTACCAACATGCTTAATCACAATATAAGTAGAATGAGACATAGTGCTTTTAAGTTAGGATTACAATTAAAAGTAAATGCTGTAAGACAAATGTGAATTCTAATGAATTATTTCATTTGCATTTGGATAGCTTCTCCCAATCTACTGCTACATGACTTCAAAGATTTTCTGTACCCTGGAGCCTTAAAACAGCTATTTCAGAATATTATAACGATTCTGGCCTTCTAAGATGCTTTCACACTACCTTCAGTTCAAACCCCAAATTTTATAAGTATATCCAAACCAAAGCTTATAAAATTCATCCTAGGGCCGGCCGAGTGGTGCGCTGGTTAAGAGCTGGCTTGGGACACCAGAGTGCCCCGGTTCGGATCCCACATATGAGGGCCAGTGACACTGCCCTCTATAAAAAAAAATAAATCAAATAAAAATCCATCCTAGTATCAACTGAAAATTAAGAACACCTTCATGCATGAATTCCTGTCCCTGAAAGACGGTTGAGTATTGTGTATTTTTAGGATCTGTAATTCACAAAGATAAGTATTGGGAAGAGACCCCCTTCATTATTCTCACTTCTTCTTCCAGCTTTTCTCCTCCCCCTTAACTAAGCTGCTCTGACTTCTGTTTCCCACAGAGGATGGTCTCATGTTCACCCTGCCCTACTTGTCTCTACAACGTGTTCTCAGGAAAAATTTTGAAAATTATATTCACTATTATTCTTACAAATGGCGTGGAACTTAAATTAGCTGCTTCTAAAGAGCTTTTTTGTTTAAAGCAGAGAGATTTGTATCAAAGAAATACATCACTGGGTTGGCAGAGTGGCACGTTGGTTAAGAGTTGGCTTGGGATGCCAGCTCCGAGCAGCAGGGCTCTGGTTCGGATCCCACATATGAGGGCCAGTGATGCTGTGCCCTCTACAGCTAAGATGGTGAACAACAGCTTGACCTGGAGCTGAGCTGCCGTGAGTCGCTGGCGACGGCGTAGGCTGCAGCCCCTGTTGCAGTGGGTTGCCATGGGCTACCGTGTGTGGCCAGCAGCCAGCGTGAGCGGCCAGCAGCCGCAGTGAGCGGCCGTCCAGAAGCCGGCGACTGATCTGCCTCGCCCGGAAAGAGCGCAATGATGGTGCCAACTTGGGCCAGTGAAGCAACGTCCTCCACAACTAGACTGAAGAACAAAACGACAGCAACTTGTCTGTTCCCCTTCCTCCAATTCCCCAATAAAATCTTTAAAAAAAAATACATCACTAATGATGGAATTAAAAAAAAGATTGAATTTATGAAAATATTTCTGAGAAGGTAGGATACACACTAATATTTTTTGAAATCATGACATAGAACTGAATTTTGCCTTCTCTATCTGTAGACTTAGAGCACATCCTTTTTCCTTTTGCCATTTTTAAAACCTATTTACTAATAGGAAACAGATGGATTAATTTTCCATCTGCTTAAAATGAGGGATCCAGCCGTTACGAAGGTGATTATAATTTATCTGTGAAAATATGGAATGTTTCCCTGTCAACTGGGGAATAATCAAGGCGCACGTAGAAGTAAATGTTAACAAAGAGCTAGGAAAAACAGATTGTCTAGATTAATTTTGTGTATACTATGTGATATAGAAAACCTTGTAATATTTATTTTTGCTCAATGTAAAAATAAACCTTCAAAAACACAAAAAAGCTAGTATTTCACATCCACATATAACTAACATCTTTGTTGAATTGCTTACTTTCTATGCATATTGTTTCTATACATATTGTTTAGTGAAGTTGAGATCATATTTGATTTTCTATGTTGCTTTTAAAACACACATATCTTCTGTTAAAACATTTAAGCATTATAGTTGTTATTTAATGTTATTGGTTTTAACATACTTTCATTGGTAATCATAGCATTATTATTTAAGTTGCTTCTAATTTAATAAGATTAAATTTTTCTCAATAAACATGTTACTTTAAAATTTTTTAACATTGACCACGTTAATCATCTGAGATTAATTTTGTGTCTAGGATATAAAATGAAGTTTTTTGGTTTTTTTTTAAAGATTTTATTGGGGAATTGGGGGAAGGAGAACAGACAAGTTGCTGTCCTTTTGTTCTTCAGTCTAGTTGTGGAGGATGTCGCTTCACTGGCCCATGTTGGTATTATCATTGCCCTCTTCCTGGGTAAGGCAGTCGCTTGCTGGCCATTGGATGGCCGCTCACAGTAGCTCACAGCAGCCCACTGCAGCACAGGCTGCAGCCTACACTGTCGCAGGCAACTCATGGTGGCCCAACTCCAGATCAAGCTGTTGTTCACCATCTTAGCTGTAGAGGGTGAAGCATCACTGGCCCTTATATGTAGGCTCCAAACCAGGGTCCTGCTGTTCAGAGCTGGCTTCCCAAGCCAGCTCTTAACCAATGCACCACTTGGCCGGCCCTAAAATGAAGTTTTATAGTGTTGTTGTTTTTTTCAAATAGTTGATTGTATCACTTTTCTCCTTGAATAACAATTTTATTCCCCCTGATTTATGAAAAATCCCTTATCATACATAAAATGCATCAAACTTTTTCACATTGTTTCTAGATGGTCTATTTTGTTCTTTTGGGGTGACTATTTTCATTTGGTACATCATCAAATTCTGTAGCAAAATAGATTTTTAATTAGCCTTTAAGATTGACGATTTTGAGTGCATCTATAAATTAATATATTTTTGAGAAAAAAATTAAACATTACTTTATTTATTAAATGCAAAAAACATTTAAATCTTTTCTTAATCATAATTTTTTTAGACTAAATACTAACTATATTGAGAAACAGCTGCCTCCGCTAACAAAAAATGTGTATAAACATAGGCTTGACCGTTAATTTCAAAGTGTAATGCCTCCAGAGACCAGTTTTTATCTTTAAACCAAACTACTTTTAGAAAAATTCAAAAACTGGAAGTTGAGGAGGGTTTTTTTTTTCTTTCTTTTTCTTCATCAATGGTTCTATAAGAGTTATTTCTGCACCATGAATAGCAGGAAGGGAGGATGACAGTTGATTATTCATCACTACTCCTATTTTTATTTCAGTTGACCCGGTTTAGAAATAAGAAAAAAAATAATTTCTGGCTTATTTATATGTGCCATTCTGCAGTTTTTATGATGGTTTTCAGTTAGCACTATTTGAGTGGTTAACAATTTTGACAAATATATTGCTTTAGCTTTCATTATTATTATGTTGCTACCTTGAAATACAGAAATCAATTTTTTGTTGTGTATCCTAATTTTAATGGTATCCTTGGATACATATGATTCCATTAGCAATTATATATCAACTGGTAATATAAAATAATGGTATTTAGCATGTTATTTGGTTTATATTTATATATTAACTTTGCCTCTGCTCTTTGGCTTGTATTTAGAGTATTCTGATGAGAATTGTCAATAACTTCCTTTTTCTACGCATCACCTACATGTGGTTTTAACAATATTCATTGCTTTTAAGTTAACTATATTCATAAGTTTCCATCTTTTACTTTGCTCTTATTGATTTATGAATGCGAAGTTCTACTAAATAGGTGTGTATTAATAATTAATGCTAGCAACATACATGGTAACTTTTTAATCATAATTATTTGACCAGATAAGGTGATTTTACAGAGACTGCAAGAAAAAGTCTTCTTTCATATGTCATAAAATAAGGTTCTCCTATTTTTGGGTGCATCCTCACAATTTCTGTTAAAAATAGGGCAGTAAAGATTGGCTTACCCTATTTTGGGAATAATGAAAGTTGGCTCAAAGCTACCAAACTAAAACTCTATTTGAAAATAACACCTTGAAAGTAAGTCTTGAGTGCTTTTTGTATGTAGCAAATGTCTTAGCTAAATGTCACTTTTATGTTTTAATAATGTATGTTTGCTGATTGTAGAATAACAATGATAGGTTCAGTTCGCATTTATCTGGTTATATTTGAGAAATCAAAGATTTATTTCTCTAAGTAGTCATTATTAGGCATGTGAGAGATGCAGCTCAGAGGGTAGGACGCAGTCCCCCCACCCCACCCCCAGCACTCTGAGCGCTGGAAATGACCCTGCAGGAACTGCTTTAAATGCCATCACCGTCTTGACTTCTGACCACCTTTCCTGGCCTGTCCTCCTTTTCCATCAGTTGCTGAGATAATTTGGATCTCCTCCATTAAGTCTTCTAAGCATCTGTATTTTTAGACTTTCCTGTTCTACCTCCAGCCTTTCCCCCTAATGGATCTCATGCGTTTCTGTTGTCATCTCCTTCGGATAAACCTTTTTTTCAGATGTTTACTGAGTTGACTTGTATGAAAAGCAATCATCTATTTGTGGGACAGATTCATCCAGGTGTGGTTAGATTCCACGTGAACTGGAATCTACTCAAATCAGAAACACAACAGGAGGAACTTCCCCTGGCACTAACGAACAGCTTTTTCATCTGATTGAAACTTTATGCAGATGGGGCTGTCTTTATTGCTAAAAGAGTGCATGCATTCCTTAATGGTTTTTATCTGTAATTAGAGATATCTGTTGTTTTCATTTTTAAAACTTGGCATGAACTCTGACAAAGCTCGTTTTAGCCTCCATGCTTTATTTTTTTGATGGTGAAACCACTTAAAAAGCCCAGCAGCAGGGAGTGAGGGATGAGACCAGGGGAAGAAGTGGTGGGTGTCTTGGAAGAGAAAAGCCAGGGGGTGTTCCTGAATTGATGCTGGCCCTTTAATAGTGAATCCCATTATTAATGACTCTTCCACTGACCTCTTTCAGTCAGGTAAACTGGAAAAGAAAAATGGTATCAGTAGAGTAGCAGAGCCCAGGAGAAGTGGCAACAATTATTAAAAGACAGGAGGATGATTTAATATAAGTGTAAATGCCACTTCTTTGTTATAATCTATGTACTAGACTCTGTCAAATGGCCTCCTATATGCAGAATTTAATTTTCCAAAACCCTTGGCATTTGAACACACACCTGTCTACATAATCAATGCACTTTTAATTTAAAATGCTGCTTTTAAATTGTTTAAAGCAGGATATCATGTTCTAGATATGGAAACAGTACACAAAAATGTCTTGAGGGTAACCATGTTGAATGTATACTGTTTACTTTTCCAGATATGTACCTTATTTCATCTAAAGTAGACACAGATTTGACAGCTGATTATTAGATAACTCTTCAGCCATAAGCTCACGTGTTCCCCAGACAATTATAAATCACTGATGAAAAGAGGATAAGAAATATTAGAGAGTTTTATTTGTTTATTTATAGTTGTTTTTCTTTTTTGTTTCTGGCCAGAGGAACATGACATTGAATAGGAATCAAATATTTTACATGAAGGCTTTAAGAAGTGAATTCCTCAACCATTTACCTTTTGAAGGATTCTTTGGATAAATCATCCGTATAGCAAGGCTAAACGATGAGAATATAATGAGCTATGGATACTTCAGTATGAACGTGTATAGGAGACTTATGAGAATTGTGAGTTTTATAAAAGCCTGAGAAGCTAGTTTAGGAGTGGCATAAAGAGGCACGCTGAAGTAATGCAGTCTTAGAGAGGTAGTAAAGATCAAACATTACTAGACATCAATTTTTAATTCAGGTCGTTTAAACATTTTAATGCTTATAGAAAAATATGGTTATGATACGTTCAAAATGATCTGAACATGAAAAAACTGTTTTTCTCTTTAAAAAATTAACCACCTTTTCTTATACACATTTTCTTTTATTTCAAGCTCTTATATCCCTATAAACCATAAAAGACATATCAAAGAAAATCCCTTCAGTGTATTTTATATAGTTTACTTAGAGGACATAAATTAGGCTTTTTTTGTGTTAGCATTTATAATTACTAAAATTTTTCAAATTATATCCAATCAAAAATTTACACACACACACACACACACACACACACACACACACACACATATATACACAAATAATTTCCCAGCACTCACTTTCGATATGCCAGATTTTAAGTTGGCATTATAGATAGAATATCATGGTGACTTACCATTTTGATGTACAGGGTTTAAAAATGCTTTAAAACCTAATGATTATTTCAAAGTAATATACTACTTGGATCTTATCAATGCTTAGTGTTATTTAATTTTATTTTTTACATAAACTACATTTGTCATATATTAGGATTCATGGATTTTTTTTCCTATTTATTATTTCTTTCAGTCATTTTATATTAGAAAATGTGTAGAATGTACTTTAGAGCTCAGTCTTCTTTGGGTGTAAGTCTAAAACAAAAGACCGACTCAACTAATTGGGATCTGTTAGAATTGAATCAAAACCTAGTGTCATCAAGGCACTCAGAAATTTAGCCTGATTGGCTCCTATCCCATACCTACTGAGTTGTTATTAGCTGACATAGGACAAGACGTTTACCCATGAAAACTCTGGCTTATATTCCAGAAAAGCTCCTGATACTACTTAGTGCTTCCACTTGGTGATATCTTTCCATTTTTTCATGTCTCTTTGCTGTACTTTTAGTGTTAATGGAAAGATGAATGGTATATTGATTTTATAAATAATCTCTTTTCCAAGTAAATATATTTTGTTAAATACATATGATTTTGGTAAGGGTCTTTAATGGGATCAAAAAGCCAATTAGGTGATATGATCAATAAGCAGTTTCAGATGCAATCAATTCAACTGCTTATGGGATTGATTTTATCTTTTCACTAGGGAGCACTTAGATGTTTGTATTTCTTTTCTTTAGGTAATAGTCTGTGATCACCACCTTGTTAAAGTAACTGACCAGATATTTGGTTATAATTAAGGATGCAAAACATGAAATAATTACACTTTTATTAGTGGTGTATGCCCCCTGTCTTTTGCCTATGAATATACAAATGGCAACTTCCAAGTTGTGAAGAAGTGTGTGTTTCAGACAGTTTTTGGCTCAATCAAGAACATCCTCTTTCCCCAGCTAGATGTTTATTTTTTACTTTTAAAGCATTACCATTTGGTAGTCCTTTCATGATTTTCAAATATCTAGTAAAGGTTCACCTGGCATATAGCATTAAGTACTTAAATAAAAATAAATTGATAAATCATTGCTCCATCAAGTTTCCCTATGAAAAAGGTTTTTTAGAAAATTTTAATTCCTGATGTGGCCCAGATAAGTAGACACTGTGCTGTGTTCTTTGACCCGTATTCTATTGGGTTGTCAGAAAAGTCATGACGTACTTTTTCTGTTTTTCATTGCAAAAATGCGTCATGACTTTTCTGACAACCCAATAGGGCTCCCAGGTGTCCATCCAGCTTATCTGGGCATCTCATTTGGTCATGCTTGTATGTAATTGGGCCCCATTCTTAGAAGATTTCTGTCAAAGGCGATTTCATCTCATTAAAGTTCATAGTGATTCATCGGCTAGATATCTAATCACTTCTTGGTTAACAAAATTCATTTCCACATAAGATTCTAGAATATAATAAATTTTGTAAACACATAGGGCCTGTTTTTATCTACCAAGTACTCTGAGAATGTTGACAGCTCTAGGTTTTAAGATATTTATTAGAGATTATCTATCTATCTATCTATCTATCATCTCTATCTTTTGTGCAAACACAGCTGAGTGAAATCTAAAATAAAAGGTAATGAATGGATTATATCTATTAGATAGTAGCAGTGTTACAAGGGTATAATAGGAAAGTTATTTTAATAATGAATTGTCTTGTCCATATGATTTTCTTGCAATTATAAAATGCTAACCTAGACGTATTCAAGAAACATAGGTCATATCCAGAATTATAATGTTTGATTTATATTTAATGATATGCTGAATTAATCGTCTATATTTAATGACACCAGGATGGTACTGAGATTAAATAATAGAAGGTTTAGAAACAAATATCTAAATGAGAATTTTTTAATTAATAAAGTTCTTTTTATTTGCTACCTCTACATATTGTTTGATTGCATGATTATGATTTCAATATATCACTTTATTATTGATATTAAATATTTTTAAAGATCATAATTTTAAAATATAACTCAATTTTGGCTTTCAAAGTTATACTATCACAGCATCTATAGTTGCATTTCAGTATTACTAGGTAGTTCTTGGTTATTTTAAAATTAATATGTTTCACTAAATTCTTACAGCAAAGTAACAAGATAAATACAGGGTAGCTACTTTGTTTGCATTTAAAATGTTCTTCCTTGATAGTTGAATAGGGAAAAAGCTAAATATAAGGCATAAAGTATATTTCTCCTCCAATGTATGATTTTGTTCTGTTTATGTTGTGATTTATTTTTGTTTACATTTCTGTCTCCCCATAAGGCAGTGAATGCCTGAAGGCAAAAGTAGTAATCTCTACTTTCCTAATATCTAGCATAGTATCTGGCATAATGAAATATGCTCAATAAATTCTTACTGAAATGAGCCATTATTGACAACGTTGGAAAATATTTGCTCCCTGCCATCTTATGACTGTTAGTTTAACTATAGTTTTAATATCAGTATAATTTTAATCGATTATGGGATCTTCAGAAGTTTGGGCTAATCGATATCATCCTCAATAGTAAATGTCCCACTTACTATGGGGCTCAGAGATAAGACGGCATTATCCCTTCATCCCAATGATATTTCCAATCTGTTACTGGATGGTGGGGATGTTGTAGGCAGGGAAACTAAATTGGAACCTGAGCAGTTGTTTAGGTAAGCAGCAATAAAAATCAGAGATAATATAGTGGAAATGGAAATAGAAAAGTAACTACAGAGAGACAAAAATGGAAAAACTCAAATGAATTTTGCAACTGATTTGATGCTGAAGACACAGGGAAGAGAAGACTCAAGCATTATTGATTTCCACATCTAGATAATGGAGAATTTCAGTGTTTTTGTCGGGAACACAGGGAATGGTTATATAGATAGAGCTTTTTCATTAGTTGAAATACATTTGAATTTGAGGCAACAGCAAGTGAGAAAATGTATAGAAAGGGAGAAATATCAGAAAATTTGCAACTCAGGAGACCTGTAAGAGTTAGATACCAGATTTGAAAGTTATAAAATGTGACTGAAAAAGAACTGGCACAGAGCTTAATTTGGTAGCTGAAGAAAGTCCCAAAAGAATGAAGTAATACAGCCAAGGTCCCAGAGATACTGGCAAAGGGAAGACTGGAATCATCATCTCTTAACTCATTTTTTCCAGTTTCTTTTTCCAGTAAAATTAAAGATATAAGGACAAATATATTATTTTTGGTGAGACAGTAAAAGAAGAGCACAGAGGGCTATTTAAGATGCAAAAGAGAGAAGAAGAACACTAAGAAAGAAGGGATTTTTTATTATAATTTTTTAGGCTCTGGCAGTTTTATGAAGTGTTATCTTTAACTTGTCAAGTTTCTAATGTGAAATATGTAGTCTTCATAAGGTATTTAAGTGTTTCCATAATTGAAAATTTTTCGTGGATCTGAATTTTCTCATTTTTCTTACCAAGCACTTTTATAGAAACCATGACAACAAAACAATTGCAACCAAACCCTTATAATATAATTATTGTAAGAGTCTAGGGAGCCATGATAAATTGTTAATTTTGGGGGTTTTTTTGGAGAAAATTTTCTTCTCAACTGGGATTAAGCTGTTACTTTAATCAACAAAATTGACAAAATTAAACTTACAATAAAGAATTTGAATAAAATTATCTGTTTGAATAACAAGTGGGTTATTCTCCATGTAAAAAATAGGGAATATTTAATAGCTTCCCTCTTACATTCCAGGTAGGTCTTAAGCAACTGATGGTAGGATCATATTCTATAGACAGGTACATGTAATTATTGTGAATATCCTTATGAAGTGTTTCCTTTAATCATTCTTCTTCCGATAACATGATCAAACAAAAATCATTAAAACCTTCATGTATTTCTTTAGAATTTAATTGGAGAGAAAATGTAGTTCTCACTTTTGTTCTTTCCCACAGTCACCATGGAAAGCTTCTCTCAATAGTAGTAGAGATTCCTGATGAATTAATTAGTGAAAAGTATTACTATCCAATTAGAATCTCTGTTGTCTCATATATCTCTCTGAAAAGAGAAAGACAGAGGGAAGTGAGAGAAGGAAAAAGAGATGGATCGAGTGATTGACATTAAAATAGTGATTTAGGATTGGGAAATGTGCTATTCTTTTATTACTGGAAGAATGATTCACTGAGAGACATTTGACATATCTTTTCCTAAAGCTTACATATGTTTTCAGGTGCAATAAATACATTTTTTTAATGTTCAAAAGGGCTCTAGAGCTATCATTACATGGAAAGACCATAATACTGCACACAAGAAGATGTAACTCTTATCACATTTTAGAACTATTTTAAAGTGGTTTAAGAAGTTTCACTTAAAATAAAATTAAAAACATAGGTTTTAACAATAGTGATGTTCGCCTTGTTCATTTGAATAAGATGGGTAGAATGATAACTAATATTATCAGAGTTTATTAGAGAACCTGGGGTTGAGTAATTCATAAATAAAGAGCCAGAAAGCTGATATTCCATGATGAAATGTTTGAGTCAAGGACAGCTTTTGAATACCAAGTCTTCTGGTCTCATGTTATGACCATTGCCTTGGATAAGTTTCTGTTATCACTATTTAGAGTGTATATTACCTGTTTATGCATAATAAATTTTCATAAAATTTACAGCATAGACAAACACGTATTTATTTATTATTTCACATAGTTTCTGAAGATCATGAATATGGGAATGAGGTAGTTCTTGTTCTCTCATGGGGTGCACTCAAGCTGTTGGCCTTGACTGTAGTTTTTGGAAATTAACTGGGGCTGAAAGTTTCACTTTCAGGCTCACTTATGTTACGGCTAGCAAGATATTTTAGTTACTTGCCATGAGGAATACTCCTTAGGGTTGCTCCCAATATGGCTTTCCCCAAACAGTGATCAAAGAGAGACAGAAAGAGCACCCAAGATGGAAGCCACACTGTTTATAACTTAATCTTAGATGTCACCTCCTATCACTTCTGCTGTATGTTTACTTTTCCTAGAAGTGAATCACCAAGTTTAGCTTACACTCAAGTCGGGGGGGGGGGGGGGGAGTAATTACGTTTCACCACTTGAGAGGAGGAATATTAATGAATTGATGGACATAACATTAAAACCACCACAGGGCTTGGGAATGTATTTCTCCACCTCTTTTCCTTAGGTGTCTGTTCACTTTTTGTGGTGGTTTTATATCTTCAGTCTGTATAGTTGTTTTTTCTTGTTTGTTTTCGTTTTTTTGAGAATCTTCAAGGTACATGGTCAAAAGCTAAGGATATAAAGAATGATGATCATGTATACTTATGTATTCAGGTATTCATTAAAAGCTTACTATGTCGCAGTCACTGAGATAGGTACTTTACATGTGATATCTGAATTTGTACAACAATCCTGTAAAATAGATATTAGTATTTCTGTTTTAGATAAACAAGCTAAGATTTAGAAGTTAAGTAACTTAAGTTGAATAAATTATAAGTGACAATTTTAGAATCCAAGGTCATGCTGATTAAACGTGTGTGTGTGTGTGTGTGTGTGTGTGTGTGTGTGTGTGTCGGGGGAGGGTAAATATACATATATAACTTTATTTTTAAAATTTAAATTTGTAATTCTTAGAAATACACATATTTTATTAAAAGATAGTACTCTTCTCCACTTATCCTTTAACTTATCCAACTGTGATATCTTTGATATACATTCTCATGAATGTTTTTTTCTTTCTTATTATTATCTGTAACTCTTGGATGTCAGGTAACAACTTTTCATAGAAGAGAAGCTGTAAGAACTAGAATGTTACATTTATTGACAAGAACTTAAACACATAAAGGGACCAGAAATCTTTAGAAGAAAATGTAAGGGCTAAAACAACATTCCCTTGATGAGTTCTATTCCGGAAACATGAGTACAACAGGCAGGATACATTTAACAGAATTTTCATTATAGTTTACTGAAGGTATGTTGGAAAAATAGCTACAAGGAGATTATTAAATTCACCCTTTTTCACCATTGTTAAAGATAACTGTTTGTGATCATATTTTAATCATAACTGTAATCTGTTTTCAACAGAATTCAATTATAACTACTGATGTTCTGATTTTCATGTATTTGTTCATTTATCTGGGGCACAGCAATGACACTTGGAAGCTTTCCTACTTTTATTTTTCTTTATTATATAATAAAATAATGACAATTGTTATTTACTCTGTCTAAATTAACCTCTTTCTTTTCATTTTATTTTTACATTTATCTAAATATACTTTAATAGTAAAATTTACTTGAATATAAAATGAAATTTCATGGGACTAGAACGAAGGTTAGTTCTCTTTTTGTAATCTTCAACATACTGTTTAAAGTCTGGGGAATAGTCACTGTTTTTACTTATTTTTAGCTTCATATTAAAAATATGTTCTCTTGAAAATCTTGGAACCAAATGGAATTAAACTTTAATAGCAAAGGAGTTTAGGAATTAACAGGCTTTTTCTTGGTTCTCTTTTGAATATAATAAAGTTTAAAAAAAATCCACAAGATTGTGTGTTAAAGTTTCTTAGAATATTGGGACTTCTTGGAAGTTTTTATTCAATTAATTATTTAGAGAAAAAGCCACAGGAAGATAGCAGAAGAATAATATAGCTAGAGATTTATGTAGACAATAATTTATAGGAATTAAGCAGAAGAATATATAAGAAAGTGAATAATGAGATGACTGTAGCTACTAGAAACCTTTTTGGCAAGAAAGAAAGGGAGGAGCAATCAAGTTTTCAAGCGCTTGATGAAGTGTCTGCCTCAGGAAATCTGAAGACCTAAAGGCTCAAAATGGGCTCAAGATGGTTAGTTTCCACTTAGTTTCTTTCTTGGAACCATGAATTTGTAAAGATGATTAGCCCTGGGTAATTTCTGGAAAATGATTCCTATGAAGGCAATGAAATGCCTGAGATGCTGCAAAGGGCAAGGCAATTGTATTCTGTGTTGCCAAAAGAATCTATCTCCCACCATCTGAAGTTTCTTGTTCAGTTTAGGGGGAGAAAAGTGACTCTAAAAGTGTTAACCTAAAAATAAGAAGCCAAAGTAAAAGGCAACAAGCCTCTCAAGTTTATTTGAGATAAAAAGGAATTGCAATTTAGGAGCATAGATACAAGCAGAAAACCAAATGATGTCCCAATCAGGTAGGCTCTCTGAGAATAGGAAAGGAAATAATTACATATATAGAAGAAACATGATTTCTACTGGTGCTAACAAGCTAGGTTACTCTTCACTATACAGGGCTGGTTACTGATTCTAAAGAATTTCCATAATCATCTGTCCTTGTGGTCAGGATGCCTGCTTTCTTGGTAGCTTTACAAACCATTGTTTGTAAGACAATGTTGGTTTGGCCCAGTCCAAAGAGTAAGATGTGCAGGGCAGTTCCACTGGAATGGCTGCTCTAGCTCTATTTTAAAATGGCTTCACTTATGTCAACTTTTCACACAATGAAGGACTACTTACAATTAATAGTTTTTGTTTATTTTCCCCATCCTTTTAACATCTCTCTGAGGGAGCATGAAAGTCCATGACATTTAAGGAAAGACAAACTAAGTTTTGCTTTTCTTATTGCACCCACAAACATTTACTGAGTTTTAGTGACCTCGGAGCCTCTCTCTTCTTTCAGGGACACATTAATTGGAAATTTGCCTCCATTTTCTCCTTTTGTCCTTGTCTTGTAGATTCATGGCAGATTGATCTACATAAAGCAGAACTCTGATCAGTGAACACTGACAGTGTATCCTCTGGTGAACATCTGTGATTTCTGAGGCCCCATGCTAGGTGTTTTACAAACACTATCTTCTTTATAGTCACAATAGCAACTCTGTATGGAAGTATGTTGTGTTCATTATGAGCTGGTATTCAAAACCATGCTGCATTTCAGAGAGAATCCAAAACCCATAGCCTGCCATTCAGGATACTCCCTGCTTTTCTCCATCCATTGTTTTATTAATTTCCAACATTTTATTTTCCTATGTTATATTTTTTCACACTATATTTACTCCTCCTAAAGTATATAGCTTGTGCTTCCTTACTCATATTTCTTCTTTCTGTTCTCATATTATTACCCAAAATATCATGATTTTACTAGTCTTCCCTGACTCTATCCTGTGGTACATGCCTATATATATATATATATATATTTTTTGCTCTGGTTATTGTGTTTGTAAATATATCATAAATTATATGTATACATAATTGGATTAGAAATTGTTTCACAGAAGGAAACCCTTTCAGAGAACATATATGTTTACCTCTGTATACCTTACTGTTCTCATTGTAGGAGCTTGCCCATGGGAAGTCCTTTATAGGTTTGCATTGAATGAGGGCTGCCATCTGCAAAGCACTTTCCTAATGTAAGTTATTATCCTGTATGCTGTGAAGGCAAAAGAGAGCATAAATCGAAGTCCGTATTCCTAAATAATTTATATCGTCTCAATAAGGCAAATGTCACACAGTACAGTCAAATATATCAAATATCTACAGTATAAAAGACATTTTATAAGTGCAAAAATGAGATAGCTGTTCAAGAAGTTTAAAGAAGAGTGTTACATGGCCTGCCGAGTGGCACGTTGGTTAAGAGCTGGCTTGGGACGCCATCTCTGTGCAGCAGGGCCCTGGTTCGGATCCTACATGAGGGTCAGTGACACTACCCTCTACAGCTGGTTAACAACAGCTCAACCTGGAGCTGGGATGCCGTGAATCACTGGTGATGGCATAGGCTGCAGCCCCTGCTGCAGTGGGCTGCCATAAGCTACAGTGTGTGGCTGGCGTCCGGCGTGAGCTGCCAAGAGCCACTGTGAGTGGCTGTCCAGAGGCCAGCGACCGCTGTGCCTCAGCCAGGAAGAGCGCAATGATAATACCAACATGGGCTGGTGAAGCAACATCCTCCACAACTAGACTGAAGAACAAAAGGACAGCAACTTGTCTTCCCCACCCCCAATTCTCCAATAAAAAAAAAGAAGAAGAGTGTTATCACAGTAAGCTGGGTGAACTTCTGAGAAGACTTCATGGAAAGGGCAGAACCTGAGATCCACTTGAAAGATAAATCACGTTTGAATCCGGGAGGGAGGCAAGGGAAGATAACATTCCAAAAGACAGAACAAGTGTAATGACGGGAGTGAGCCATTCATTATCAGGGATTGAAAAGAGTAGGTTGAAGCATTCATGGGCAATGGGCATTAGTCCAGGTAGTTAACTTACATTGTAAGACAATCCAATAGTGAATATAAGAAGTAACTTTAGAGTCAGATACCTGGCTCCACCTGAGGAAAATTTCTTGGTATTTCTTTTATTAAGTTCCTTTCTCTGCAAAATGAAGATAAGAGTTCAATTTAGTTGTTGCAAGGTTTAAATTGCAAAATGTATATAAAGTAGGTAGAGGAGATTCTGGGAAATGGCATTCAAATATAATATGCAGAAAACATTAGCTTCTATTGGGAATTAGAGAATACTAATCTAGCAGTGGCATATGTGAAAATTTGGCCATTATATGCCAACAAAATAAATTGGACTATCTGGAAGAAATGAATAAAGTTGTGGAAGCATACAATCTGCCAAGACTGAATCAAGACGAAGCAGAAAATATGAACCAACCAATTACAGCTAATTAAAGTGAATCAATAATCAACAAACTCCTAACAATCAAAAGTTTTGGACCAGATGGCTTCACAGGTGAATTTTACCAAACATTCTAAGAAGAATTAACACCTGTTCTTCCCAAACTATTCCAACAAATATAAGAGGAGGGAAGCCCCTCACCCCAAGCTCATTCTACAAGGCCAGCGTTACCCTGATCCCCAAACCAGACAAAGACATTATGAAAAAAAGAAATTCTAGGCCAATATCCCTGATGAACATAGATGCAGAAATCTTCAACAAAATGTCAGTAAACCGAATTCAACAAAACATGAAAAATATATTACACCATGATCCAGTAAGATTTATTCCTTAGATGCAAGGTTGGTTCGGTATCTACAAATCAATTAATGCAATACACCAAATAAACAAATGGAAAGATAAAAATCATATGTTCATATCAGTAGATGCAGAAAAAGCATTTGACAAAATTCAGCATCCAGTATAGTAACAGCTATATACGATGTCAGAGGGGTAGTAGACTTGGAGGGGCGTTAGCACTTTGTGAGGGGTGTAAATGTCTAATCATTGTGTTGTTCAGTACACCTGAAACTAATATAAGAAAATTAAATTTAAAAAATAACTTAAAAATAATAATAAAACTGGAAAAAAAAATCCAGCATCCATTTATGATAAAAGGTCTCAGCAGGGCCAGCTGAGTGGAGTGTTGGTTAGAAGTTGGCTTGGGAACTCCAGCTCTGAGAAGGAGGGCCCCGGTTTGGATCCCACATGCAGACAGTGACACTGCCCTCTACAGCTAACATGGTGAACAACAGCTCAACCTGGAACTAGGCTGCCGTGAGTCGATGGACGGTGTAGATTGCAGTGGGGCTGGCTGGCAGCGGGTGTGCACTTTCTTGAGCTTCTGTGAGCCGCTGTGGGCGGCCGTCCAATGGCCAGCGAGCGACTGCCTCACCCGGGAAGAGCGCAATGATAATACCAACATGGGCCAGTGAAGCGACCTCTTCCACAACTAGACTGAAGAACAAAAGGACAGCAACTTGTCTGTTCCCCTTTCCCGATTCCCCAATGTTGTTCCCTCCCCCAATTCCCCAATAAAATCTTAAAAAAAAAAGTCTCAGCAAAGTGAGAATAGAGGGACCATAACATAATAAAAGCCATATATGACAAATTCACAGCTAACATCATACTCAATGGGGAAAAGCTAAAAGCGTCGCCCTTAAGATCAGGAAAAAGGAAAGGGTGTCCACTGTCACCACTTTTATTCAATATAGTGCTGGAAGTCCTAGCAACAGAAAGCAGACAAGAAAAAGAAATAAAAGTTATTCAAATGGGAAAGGGAGAAGTAAAACTATCATTATTCATGGATGACCTGATACTATGTATAGAGAACCCCAAAGATTGTACCAAAAACTTTTAGAACTAATAAATGAATTTAGTAAAGTAGCAGCATACAAAATTAATATTCAGAAGTTGGTTGCATTATTATACATCAATAATGAACTATAAAAAAAGAAATTAAGAAAAAACATCCCATTTACAGTTGCAACAAAAAAAGTAAAATGCCTAGGGATAAATTTAACCAGGAAAATAAAAAACTTATACTCAGAAATTTATAGATATTGCAGAAAGAAACTGAAGAAGATACAAAAAAATGGGAGCATATATTGTGCTCAAGGATTGGGAGAATTAACATTGTTTAAATGTACCCAAAGAAATCTATAGATTCAATGCAATCCCTATCAAAATAGCACTGGCATCTTTCACAAAACTAGAACAAATAATCCTAAAAGACCCTTAGTAGCCACAGCAATCTTCAAAAAGAAGAACAAAGTTGGAGTTCATAATACCTGATATTAAACTGTACTACAAGACCATAGTAATGAAAACAATATGGTATTGACATAAAAACAGACACATACTTCAATGGAACAGAATCAAGAACCCAGAAATATGCCTACACCAGGTTATTTAATCTATGACAAAGGAAGCAAGAAAATACTGTGGGATAAATACAGTATATTCAGTAAATGGAGTTGGGAAAACTGGACAGATACATGCAAAAAATGAAACTGGACCACCTTTTTATTCCATATAAAAGAATTACCTCAAAATGGATTAAAGATTTAAATGATAAGAATCAAATCATACAAACTCCAAGAAGAAAACATCCATAGTAAACTCTTTGACGTTACCCTTAGTAATATTTTTATATCTCCTTGGACAAGGGGAAAAAAAAGAAAAAAATAAATTAGACAACATCGAACTAAAAAGTTTTTGCATGGAAAAGGAAGCCATCAACAAAAAGAAAGACATCCTACTGAATGGGAGAAGATATTTGCCAATGATATGTCTAATAATGGCTTACTATTCAAAATGTATAAAGAACTTATACAACTCAACACAAAAATAAACAATCCAATTAAAAAATGGGCAGAGGACCTGAATGGACATTTCTCTAAACAGGACATACAGATGGCTAGTAGACATATGAAAAGATGCTCAACGTAACACATCATTAGAGAAATGCAAATAAAAACCTCAATGAGATACCACCTCACACCTGTAGAATAATTACCATAAAGAAATAAAAAAAAAAACAGCAAGTGTTGGTAAGGATGTGGAGAAAAGAAAACTGTCGTGCACTGTTGGTGGGGATGCCAATTGGTGCAGCCACTATGGAAAATGGTTTGAAGGTTCCTTAAAAAATTAAAAATAAAGCTGCCTTATGACCCAACAATTCCACTCCTGGGTATTTATCTGAAGAAATCTAAAAGACTAATTTGGAAAAGATATATGCATCTGTATGTTCACTGCAGTACTATTTACAATAGCCAAGATATGAAAGCAACTGAAATGTCCATCAAGAGACGACAGGGTAAAGAAATTGTGGTACAAGTATACAGTGGAGTAATACTCAGCCATGAAAATGAATGAAGTCTTACCTTTTGCAACAACATAGATGGATCTAGAGGGCATTACACTAGGTGAAATAAGTCAGACAGAGAAAGACAAATACCGTATGATCTCACTTATATGTGGACTATAAAGAACAAAATAAATCAGAAACAGACTCATAGATACAGAGAACAAACTCTTGGTTACCAGATGGGAGGGGTGTGGGGGACTGGGTGAAAAAGGTGAAGGGATTAAGAAGTGCAAATTGGTAATTACAAAGTACAGTAGTAGGGGGATTTAATGTACATTATGGGGAATATAGCCAATAATGTTGTAAATACTACATATAGTGTCAGGTGAGTACTAGACTTTTGGGGTGGGGGAGCGCTTCATAAATTATATAAATATCTGACCACTAGAGTGTATACCTGAAACTAATATAAAATAATATTGAATGCCAACTATAATTGAAAAAATATAGTCATGCGGATGTAAAGTACAGCATAGGGAATATAGTCAATATTATAATAATTATGTATAGTGTCAGGTAGGTAAATTACTTATTGGGGTGACCACTTTGTGAAGTATATAAATGTCTGTCTAATCACTCTTTTGTACACCTGAAAGTAATATAGCATTGTATGTCAACAGTAATTTGAAAATACGTTTTTTTAAATTAAAATAATACAACTGTAAAGAAGGTTGGTTATCGTGAACAGGGGTGATATGAGGTGACATGTCAGAGGACATATGAAGTTTTGAGCTCGAATGACACAGAACATGATAATTACACTGGTTGAAACAGAGAGAAGTGAAAGATTGATGTAAGACAGTTAATGCCAAGCAGCACGGTATTGAATCTGATGGAGGTCTCACACACAGGAGGCACTCAGTGAATGTCTTCTGCTGACAGGGGGGCTAGGTGGGTCTTCCACCTTCCACCAAATATTGGTGAAGTGGTTTTTACTTTTGTTTAAATAATTGTTATACTTACACTCAGGTATTATTCATATCCAACTTAGAGATTGTATAATGAAGGAAATGTAAGTAAACTCTGATTTTTTATTTACTCTTGTTCAGTTACAAATGACTATTCTCTATCCCTTTAATATGGGCTTTAGATACAATTTACCTTTTATCTAGAGAGACACTATTATATTTCACATTATTATTATTTTACCCATGACATTGCATATTGGTGAAGACAAATAGTACTTTTACTAGGATTATTAATTCTCCATAAGTCTATAATGGCCTCAGTTATGTGAGAAGTTTGGAATCAGATCCAATTGCAGATATAATGGTTTGCATTTATAAGAGTTTCATTAAAACAGGCCTGCCATGAACTACATGAAACCAAATTTGTATGTGACATATCCAGACATACTTCTTCAAACCTGGTGTACATTTCTTTGCTAACCATAAACATTCTTCCTATTGACTCTTAGTCACCAAGTGTCATATAGGTTCTGATAACCTAAGTAAGGTAAAGGAAAAGTCCTCTGCCTTCTCCTCACTGTCAAATTAAAAATGCCAACGTGTTCAAAATATATGGCCTTGATAACAGAATAGCCTCAGGTTCTCAGGAATAGGATTGGTCTCATCATTTGTATTTATTAAAAGTACCCTACAAGCCACAGTCAACCCATACTCCTGAGTTGACTCAGGATTATGCTGAGCTTTAAAGCTAATGGCTTATGACTTTGTCTAGTTGATGAGGCATGTAGGGTAATACAGTTCACAACTGAACTGCAAAGGCAGAAAGGATCTTATTTTTAGCAAGGAAATAAATGGACCTATTCAAGAAAAGGAACAGAAAGTTGCCTGCATAGTTAGTACATGTAGTTGGAACATCAATCCATCTGTGGCAGGAGGAATTTGAGGATGGTCCCTAAGATCCCTGCCCCATGGTGTACATGCCTTGACAGCAAGCAGGACCTGTGAATAAGATGGCTTATCACTCCTTTGATGATACTGTGCTATATGGCAAAAGGTATTTTGCAGATGTAGTAAGTTCCTTAACCAGTTGAAGTTGAGTTAGTGAAAATGGAGAGATTATCCTGATCTGATAAGTTAAGCTTTTAAAAAAGAAAAGAAATAGGAGCAGATGCTGTTCACAAGTTGCCCTTAAAGAGGCGAACTCCCATGTTTTAGAGAAGGCCACATGGCATGTAATGGCTGGAGGCCACTCGTAGCTGAGAACCTCAGTCCCGTAACAACATGGAAGTGAATTCTGCCAACAACCTGAATGCGCTTTGAAGAGGACCCCAAACTCTAACTGAGAACATAGCCCAGCTAACCCCTTGATTGCAACCTTATGACGACTCTGAGCAGAGAACACAGTTACATCATTCCTGGACCTCTGACATCCAGGAACTGTGAGATGATAAATGTTGTGTCATTTTAAGGCACTAAATATCTGGTAATTTTTTACATACCAATAGAAACTAATATGCCATCTATGTATCTCTTCTCATTTTACCCAATAATTTATATCGGGGCAGAAAAATCTTTTGGAAAATAAATCAGAACTCTCCAAAGTTAAATATTAGACATATTCTGGTATATTACACAAACTGGGGGCCAGCAGTTGGTAGTGGACAGCAGCAGTAGAAAGCACATTGTCAGGTGTACTGTGTTGCCTATAAAGAAAAAAATCATCTGTATAATGACATCAATATGGAGCTGGACTCAGCAACCAGGGCGAAAGGGGCAAATGAGCAGTGGTTCAGTTCACTGCTTCTGGAACCCGTCCAGAACCAGCCAGTACCCATCCTCCTACTTTATGCACCTAGGAGAAACAGTTGCTTGTGTAAAATTGGAAGACTCATGGGACTCTGTGTCATGCTTCAAAGGTGCCCCCTAAAAGAGTTGTACCTAGAGGATTGGGTGAATTCCCTGTTGATATCAGAGAAGAGAGAAGGTTGTGGCGGAGGGTAGAGTGGTCATGTCATCCCACTGAGAGAAGGTGTAGTGCTGTGAGCAGCCGTCTTGGGCAGGGTTCAAGCCCTTATCTTGTGGAAGCTGCAGCAGAGAACAAGCAGTAATGAGCTGCAGGTCAGGTGACATTTCTGGCAGAGCAACTGGCAATTACTTACAGCAGAGTCACAAACAACAGCCGCCGTAGCACCAGCTAGAGCCCAGCGGGAGCAGCATCTTAATTTTATCCCTGGGAGCATGTACAGGGCTATGGGTAGTATGTGGGGGTGTGGGGGGCCGGGGATCAGGAGGGGATTTAAAAAGGGGCTGAGGTCTATTTCACCAGTGAAGGCTAGATGAATATCAGATTTAGATTTAGATTTCCAAAGTAGCATTTGTTACCTGCTGCCTTTGCAGTGTGTAAGCACTGGGTTGTACTATTTAAAAAAATAACTTCACCAGGACCATTTATTCAGATGTGTGTTATGTCCACGCAGCACTTTTCTTGCCATAGTAAGGACTTTTTAATCCACTGAAAATGAATATTAATTGCGTTCTCTAGAAGCCATGGAAATCATTAGATTGGTTTCGTTTCTTTTCAGATTACCCCAATGGCCAAGAGAATAATGCTACTATCATCTTCTTAGCATCCTCTCACATACTGCTTCAGACTCAGAATGTTTCTAAAGGACTTAAATGTTCTTTTATTTATTTTATGTCATTGCATAGCTTTCTGTATCTCTTACCATTATGCTGCCATTTCTACTTTTTACTTAATTGGTGACTTATCTTTGACCTCTCTTCAAGATTCCCATCTTGATACTCCTTTCAAATAGCATAGCTCTTCACTTCTTATCCACCAGGCTGAATGAATCCCACAAGTTAGCACTTATCTCAGATCCATCTCTCGGGCAAATTGCTTATCAATAATGCATAGGAGATTTGTTAGATATATTTCTGCCACATGACTGTATTTTAGGCTTACTCTCATTTTTTTAACAAAAAATCAATTGATAGTTACTCTTGTTTATACTAGAATGAAAGTTTCTCATGATCTTGATTTTTGTGATCTATAGATTTCTACCTTTTAAAGCCAGAAGTTCTGTAGTGATCAATAAACATCAACCAAACTATTCCTTTATTGGTTGATCCTTTCTTATTTCTAAATTATATTAATTTCCTATGCTATATATACACAACTCTATATATGTATGTATCATATAGTATATACACACATTTTCTCAATTTTAAGGATGCTGTAGCTTATAAAGCTGTTAATAATTGTGCTTATAACAAAATATGTTGCATTATAGCCAATTCCGTTACCACCCCCCTACATTAGCCTCTGACCCATTAGTCGAGAGAGTGTCTCGGAAAACTGAGGCCGGATGGAATGATATCTGTAAAGCTCTCTCAGGGAGTGTCTCAGGTGACTGGGACCTATTGGAATGATAATAGTTATCTTCCCTGGGAGGACACAGTAACAGTGTCTTGGGGCTATGTGGAGGAAGTGTGAAGGCACAGGATGTGTTGGAACACAAAGGGAATGCTAATGGAAAAGGTCTTAAGGCACACATAAGTCACAGGTTACAAATTGATTGACAGCTATGAAACAGTTTCACTTCTTTTCAAATTTCTCAATAAAAGCCATGCGCTGACCCAATTCGGGGCTCACTCAGTCTTCTCTGGCTGAGTCCCTTGGTCTCGCTTTTAATCTTACTTTTGTCTCTTGCTCTTATTCAATCTGCGTCGCCCCTTAAGAGAAACCTGTTTGCCCTTGCCACGCTGGACGTGACAAAAATAAAAGTTATTTTTAGTTCTTTCTAAGTTGAGGTCTTTTATAGTCTGCATTTCTTTTAGAGACAGGGTGGTAACTGCTGATTGTTAAGGAAGGAATACTAATGTTACTCAAATGGGTATTGTCATTGCTCATGTTTGATAATGCTGCTTTTTTAAATGCTGGCATTTAATTAATCCCACTATATAATGCCCTGGCTGTCAACATGGATATGACATTGCACAGCTGCTAGGCAGGGCAAACTCTGGAGGCAAAATGCTCAAGTTCAAATTTTGACTTCATTTGTTGACAGTATGATTCGGCATATAACATAACTCCTCCCACCCCATCTCTCAATTTCTTTCCTTGTAAAATTGGAAATGATAATGGAGTAATTGTGAGGATTGAATGAATTCATGTAGTGTCCTTAGAATGGTACCTCACACATATTGTTTGATAACTAGTAGCAAATGTATACATAATTGATCCATATTGATATTTTTGAAATTCACATTTGCCCTCGAGAATGTAAACTGTACAGCACATAACAGAGTTTTAGTTTTGTCTCTAGATTAATGCTGTACCGATATCAGACTGTCTGGAAGACAAGTGCCTCAAATTCTTTTAGGTTTTTTTGTCTTCCCAAGGACTTAATACCGCCTGAGATATTGTTGAATCTAAGTACTGTGACAGTAGTTCAAAATATGCTGCCCTTTGAGTGTGCATTGCTGAGGTGGCGGGTTCCCTGGAGGTCACTTTTAGCAAATGACTCACAAAAACCAACACCTCCATATGAGATGCCTCTATCTTCAGGAGAACATATGAGGCCGACTGGTCTGATTTTAAACAACTCTGAATGTGAGAATATTCTTCTAAATAATCAACTGAAGTCTATATCCTTACAACTTCTGTTCTAAATCCTGTAGTGACATGAAATAGGCCTGAGCCTTAAATATACGTGAGGACTGTTACCCAGCCCCACCCTTCTGTTCTTCAAAGCAAACTCTGCCGTTAAGCTTCTAAAACCCCAAACTGCCTGCTTTTAATTTCTCCAAGATATTAGTTTGTTTTATCCTGTCCTAATAACAATAAATTCAGGATTCCATTTTCTGGTCTTTAATTATTATTATAAAATCAAATTAGTTCATTGTATTTTATCCAAAAAATTTGGAGTAACACTATCTGTATTCTTTTCAGCATAAAAATAAATTTTAAAAGTGGGTATAAAACACCACAAGTCTTTACCACTTGGGGGACTTACACATCATATGGTGAGTTTTTTTAATTATGTGAAATCGTAAAATATGCAAATTGTAAAATTTGGATTTCCTTTCCAGTACAATCCTTAGTAAGTTCCAAATCTGATTTTGTCTTTTTAAGTGGAATATATTGATTGATAGTTATATAGTTATGGAATCCTGAGGAAAAAAAATTTAAACCTTAATGATTAAAAAATGAGCATTTAAAAAAATAATGATATGGCTTAATGATATAAACATTGGTGAAGTGTTGATGTACATAACATCTCTGTACTATATTAAATTTATGAGACATACAATTTGGAATGCACGGTAGGTGAAATAAAACCTCATACATGAGATAGTTTGTAGTAGCACAAACGAACAAAAGCTGTTGAAAGAAAAATTGAAGAAACTTACAAGACAACAATGTAAGGCGGTTGTGTGGTCTAGACAGTAGTAAAGAATAATGGATTCAACATCGAGATCGCTGGCTTCTTGCTCACCCTTATGCCACCATCTGTGGTTTCAACTTTGGGATGTGGTGACTGGACTAATGACTGCTGAGCTCTCTTCCAGTTTTAATCTCTGTAGTTCAAAAGTTTACAGGTCCAATTAGCTTACATTTGTGAATTTTGGAAATTAAAATAATAGTATTTTAAGGCTACTGAGAATAGCCTCAGAATAGACAGATGTAGGTGTGGGAGGTATTTTCTGTGGTTAAGTCTCAAAATGACAGTGGCTTGGAGGTTATTTCTGACCAATAAGCAACTGTGTAAGGATAGATGCATTTATCATTCTCATCGAAGTAGATAAGTACTGACTAGTTTGAATTACTTAATAGTTGATGGAGGGCAATTATATATTTAAAAACATATCATTTCCTAAAAATGTTTAGCTACAACTTAATTTAAATTCTAAAATTTGAGAAGTCTGATTTTATTTCCTGTCCTTCAGTGCAGAAGTAACATCCTTCCTTCATGGTGAAATGTCTAAGCCTTTCTGGGAGCACACGTACTGTTGGGTTGTCGGAAAAGTCATGACACATTTTTGCAACAAAAAACATAGAAAAATATGTCATGACTTTTCTGACAACCCAATATTTGTTTTAATGCAGTGGCTCTCAAATTGTATTGTTTATAAAGATCTCAGGTGAGATTGTGGAAATGCAAGATTAATATGAGTATTAGTGTTTAGTACTCACTCCAGAAGTGATTCTGAGATGCAGTCGGAGATGTAAGGCTCAGAGACTTGTGTTTTTAATAAACACTAAGTGATTCTGATTCAGACCCCCTTACTTTGAAAAATTCTGCTACATTGCCTGGATCAAGAAAACAAATTTAAGTTGCACTTGGTTCCAAATTCACTGCCTATAAACTGTTATATTAAAATGCCTATACCTATGCAAATTGTGGCACCTCCCCAAGAGAGAAGCTAAATGTATTCTCACACATGACTTGCAGCATTTAAGCGATGAGATTTTTAAAAGAATAGGAGCAT
>NW_017731676.1:444801-456809 GCF_001890085.2 Hipposideros armiger
GTGTTCACTTTACATGGTAAATTTGATAGAATCTACAATATATATTTTTTTCACATTTTAACTTTTCTGAAGTAAAGATGAATCTTATTGTATAATTTTGTTAGAGTTTGACACTTCTTTTTCTGGGATTCATAAAGTATTGTAATCTTAAAATAGATGTGATCTTAGAATCAATGAAATAAAACATTACAGTATTATTACAGTTTAGTGAATACTTATCTGTATGAAAAGAACAGTTTTATTGAAAACTCAGAATGACTAGGTGGATTTTGAGTGAATTCCCAGATTACATATTCAGATAACTTTAAAACATAGCTCAATTTCTTGTTTTCTGTGAAACTCACTAAATATTTTACTTACTAATTGTTTAAATGATCTTACCAAAATAATGTCTTCTCTAATTCTGTCTCTGTTCCTTCCTCCTCCTATCTCTCCTTACTATTATACCATCGTTCCTTCCATGCTTCGCTCCATCCATTCCTTCCTTCATTCTTTTCTTTCAATATTCACAAATGCTTACTAAGCACATTTTATGTTCTAATGACTTGCTAGTTAAGATATAGGTTTGAACTCTATATAACCCTTGATGTCAAGTTCCTTATATTGAGTTTGCAACACAGAAGACAAAAATTTTTCATAGTGTAATAATGTATGAGGTGTGTAGATGGGAAGGTATATTATTTGTCAGAGTAGAGTAAGAGGGAAATGATTTGGTGAAACTTGATCTAGGACTCAACGTAATTCAGATAAAGTAGATCTGATATGCCTTAGGAAGAGGAAATGGCATTGAAAAGTAAAGAATCTACAAAAGAGTTTCAGTAGGCTAAAATGATTGAACATTGATATAAATTTGTGATGCGGGCAGAAGAGGCCAAAGAAATAGGAAGACCCGATCATAAAGGGCCTTCTACATTTTATTGGAGAAAATGCCATCCAGAACTTTTCTGGATGGCAATGTGAACCTAACTTATATGTATGTCATTATTTGACTTTAAAAAATTATTCAGGCTGAAGTGAGAGAATGTATAGGAAGTATGAAAGTTAAACTGAAGCCAGAGACTTCAATTTGGTGGATGATTTAGTAAGTTAGATGAGAAATGATCAATACAGAAAAGTAAATAAAGAGGAGGGTTGAATTATAATACGTGGTAGAAATGGAAAGATTTGGTGACTAATTATGTGGAGTAAGGTTGAGAGGGACGAGTCAAGATCATTCCTATTTATAGCTAGTATAGCTGAGTGCCATGTGACCCCTGACAAAAGAGGGGTATAGGAATCAGAGTAGGTATGGAAGCAGTGAAATGGTCCTACTTTAGTTTGTGGTTACTGTGATTTTTTTGATCCCTGGGACATCCACTGGTTTACAAATGTGAGTTTGGAATAAAACCATTAGAGACACTGTGCTAAACATGTGACATGCATAATGTTATTTGAATATCATTATTTTCTGTTAAGTTTAACTATCAGTGTTCCCTTTTTACAAATGCAACTGTAGTCTTGGAGAAGTTAAGTAACACCTGAGCTCAACTTGCTAGAAAGTAGTGGAGATAGTATTGGATTTCAAATTGTCTAACTCTAGAGCCTGTGGTTTTTTGTTTTTGTTTTTATTGACTTTTCAAATAGAGCAGTTTAAGGTTCACAGCAAAAATGAGAAGTTACAGAGATTTCCCATATACCCTCTGCCCCCACACATGAGTAACTACCCCCATTATCAACATCCCCACCAGAGAGGTATATTTGTTACAGTTGAATCTACATAAACATATCATAATCACCCAAAGTCCATACTTTGCCTTACAGTTCAATCTTGGAGTTGTACATTCTATAGGTTTGGACAAATGTATAATCACATATATCCATCATTATGGTATCATACAGAGAATTTTCACTGCCCCCAAATTTTCTATGCTCCACAGACTCATCCTTCCAGCTTCTAAACCTAAGCAACTACTGATCTTTATTGTCTCCATAGTTTTGCCCTTTCCAGAATGTCATACAGTTAGAATCATACAGAATCATACTAGTTGCTGAAAAGACTATCCTTTGTTAAAAATCAGTTGACAATATTTGTGGGGGCCTATTTACGAACTCTCTATTCTGTTCCATTGATCTGTTGGTCTTTTTTTTTTTTATCAATACCATACTGTCTCAATTCCTGAAGCTTTATAGTAAGTCTCAATGTCATGTAGTGACAGTCCCCCGACTTTGTACTTCTCCTTCAATAGTCTACTGGCTATTCTAGGTCATTTGCCTTTCCATATAAACTTTGGAATCATTTTGTTGATATCTTTAAAATTTCCAGTATTTTGATTGAGATTTTGTTGACTTTATAGATAAAATTGGAAAGAGTTGATATGTTAATAATGATGTGTTTTCCTATCCATGAACTTGAAACAGCTCTACATTTATTTAGATCTTTTTTTTTTAATTTCTTTCATCAGAGTTTTATAGTTTTCCTCATATAGCTCTTTATATATTTTTAAGACTTACACCTAAGTATTTCAGTTTTTGGAGTGCTAATATAAATGGAATTGTGTTTTAAATTTCAAATTCTAAATATTCATTGCTAGTATGTTGGAAAGCAATGACTTTTGTATATTAGCTTTGTATCTACCAAACTTGCTATAATCACTTAGTTCCAGGAGTTTTTGTTGTTCTTGTAGTTGTGGATGCTTTAGGATTTTCTACATAGATAAATGTAATCAATTAAAAAAAAAAGTTTTATTTCTTTCTTCCCAGTCAGCATACCTTTTATTTTATTTTATTGTCTTATTATATTAGCTAAGACTTCCAGTTTTAAATAGAAAGGGTAAGAGATGACATCTTTGACTTGTTCCTGGTCTTCGGGGAAAAGCAATGAGTTTTTCGCCATTAAGTTTGATGTTAGCTATAGTATTTGGTAGATGTTCTTTATCAAGTTTAGGAATTTTTCTTCTATTTCTAGCTTGCTGAAAGTTTTTTTTTTAATTTTTTTATCATGGATGGCTATTGGATTTTGTAAAATTATTTTTCTGTATCTATTCATGTGATCATATATTTTTTGTTATTTTTCCTGTTGAGGTGATAGATTACTTTCACTGATTTCAAATATTGAACCAGCTTTGCATACCTGGAATAAATCCTAGTTAGTTGTGATACAAAGTTCTTTTAATACTTTGTTGGATTTGATTTGCTAATATTTTGTTGCAAGCCTATCTATTATATGTTCAAATCATTCCTTTATATTCTAGGAGAGAAATTTTAATTTCAGCAGTGTATAAATAATAGCTAAAGTCAAGGAATAAAAGTAAACTATGGTGTTTGAAGCCAAGAAGGAATAATAAACAGATTAATAGCATCATTGATAATAATAGTGGCTTACATTGTTGACTCTTTTCTTTTCTTTCTTTCTTTTGTTTTTAATGCCACACAATGTTGTAAGTAGTTTAAAAAGTATTTACTCTGCAAAAATGCACGATTAATTTTCTATTATGTTTATCCCCATTTTATAAATGAGTTAAGGTTGAAGTGCTGGCAAGTTAATTAACATTACCAGGAACTGAATTTTAGACACAGATTGTTTCATTTCAGAACTCAAGCTCTCACCTGCCACATAATACTAACAATTGTAATCCTTTGTCATAGACTGAGATGAGAAAATTGAGGCTTAAGCTTTGAGAAAGAGATTTATAAGCAGGTTATCAAGGGAGAGAGTATATGAAACAAATAACCTTAGATTTGGAGGAAGGATAGGAAAGAATGGGACCAGAAGTTTTGTACCATCTATTAGCAATAAACTGAGGAGATAGCAATTAATCTTATTTTATTAATAAGATATAGCACTTTTTGCATCATATAATCAGGCCATACAGTGACTTCATATCATGTTCTATAAGGTCAGTGAATTTATATATCATACATTAAAGCTTTTGTCATTCATGTCATTACTACCAGATTCTATTAAAATATTAGAGAGTGACAGAGCACACTGGGAGCTTCTCATTTTCGTCCTTTTCCTTAAGAGGTGAACTTAATGACTCCAAGAGAAATTAAGATAGAGGGAATCAGCAGCAGGTGTCTAATTCAGCTGCATCAAAATACAAAAGGGTACATCATTGTCATTTGGGAAGACAATCAACCATGACTAAGCCACCTGTCCTGAAAGCTTGCATATGCAGAATACTTAACTTCCCCAATTGTGTAGAAATATAAGGTAAGAAATGTGTTCTCTTTAAAATGTAGGTAAAACATATGTTAAATGGCCTAATAAGTGGATTATAGTCATCTCAGAATGGTTTTCTCAGCTGCCATTTGAAAAAGCAGAAAGGAATGTGGGAAGTTTTGCAATACTGTGCTCTTATATCCATGAGTAGGGTGAGAATAAAGGGAATGAAGAATGTAAAAGGTATCTTAAATAAAGGAGACAGTAAGAATCTCCAAATATTTCACAAGCTCATGATTGTGCCTGTAAGGATATTCTGCCAGTAGGTATTTAGCTATCATTTTTGGTGTTTACTGCTTTGCTTTTAAAGAATGTCAAATAAATTTGCCAATTGCCTGCTGTATTGTGGGAAATGGGGCGGAGGGAGAAGCAAATATTTTAATTGCTTGATATTTCCATCAATGGGTTGGTTCCTGGCTGACCTGGGGTGTGGATCCAAACCTCAGTTAACCTAGAGAGTAGTTGACTTTGCTTCAGTGGAAAAGATCCTTAAAAAATGATTTGATTCAACGGAAGATTTCCTCTTCCTCTTCTTAGTAGCAAGATATCTTAATCTGGGCATCTGAATTTATCTGGCCTTCTAGGTACTGTGTGTACTGTGGATCAACAACTCCAGCAAGCCAACAACATGTTTATTAAAGAACAAGCTATAGTCAATGTCATTTTATAAGAGCTTTGGGCACATAACATAAATATGCGATAACAATACTAGGTATCATAATGCAATAATTAGAACAGTCTAAAATTTAGATTCTAAAGAAAGGTGGGAAGGCAAGTCAGATGCATTAAGACATTAAAGTAATAAAGCAATGTGCAATTCAGTGCTAAAATAAGTGGTTTAAATTATAAAAGCTATCAAAGTTTAGAGAAGGGACACATCAGTGGATACTGGAACAGTGGGGTTAAAATCCCATAGAGCAAGATTTGGACCTTGAACTCTGGAATAAAATTGGGACGTTGGGCCTGGTCCTCACATAAAATTTCTGTTGCTTGTATTCCTCTGATTATTAAGATAGTTCAATCTAGTTCTTGCAACATCCCATTCTGTGGGTGGGTTCTTTGAGGTGCATGAGTCTGTCTGTGTATGTGTGTATGGTTTGGGGAAGTAGATGGAAGTCAGACAAACCCGGGTTCATATCCTGGAACTGTCAGTGACTCATGTGATGTTGAAAAAATTATGTAAATTCCCTAATTCTCTCATATTTATAAGGAATGAAATATCTCTTCCAAGGATTTTTGTGGATTAGATATGATCATATTTAAGCATTTAACATAGTATCTGGAAAATAGTAAACCCCCAATATATGAGACTTGCTAGTACTTGTCCTATTTTTAAAATAATTGCTCCTGGGCAAAATACAGCTATCATCTTATTGTTCCATATTTGTGAAAATGTTAAAGCACAAATTGTAAGAAATGACAAAGGCAGCCAAATTTTTCATGTTTAAAATTTGATTTCTTGACCAAGGAATCACATACCTAAATCACAAACATACCTTTATGTTTAGAGCCTTGGGTAAAACAAAGTTTTATTTCTTTTAAAAAAGAAATATTTGGTGAACACCCAACTTGATATATAGATTATGTATTACAGAATTATACACTTGAAACCTATGTAACTTTACTAACAATTGTCACCCCAATAAACTTTAATTTAAAAAAAGGAATATTTTTTAGCCAGAATTAATAAAAAGTAAAATAAGAATTCAGAAACATGAATTTTTATTCTGTGGTTTACATTTCAAATCTGGTCAAATTTAATATTAGCTCTAAAAGAACAGAAAAATCTAACTCAAGAATTTTATAGTCATAGATAGTTTTGCGAAATGCTTTCAGATTCTCATTCTTGAAAAAGTTTCAGAGAACTAGAATTATTATCATTCCTCAGAAAATAACATTTCTTATTTAAAAATTATCATTTCTTAAACCAATTTAGAAAACCTAAAGCACCAAGTAAGTATATACAGTGGAGAATAAGCCCAAGATATATATCTGTATTAATTTTATGAGTTTAACATTGGGAAATATTAAGACAGCAGTGCAGTTAGAAATTTAGAAATTCAAATAGGCAGTGTTATGGGATGAATGTGCCCCCAAATTCATATGTCAGTCTTAATTCCCAGTACCCTAGAATCTAACTGAATTAGAAGATAAGGCCTAGAGAGAGGTAATTTAATTACAATGTGGTCATTAGTATGGGCCCTAATCCAAATGACTGATGTCCTTATAAGAAAAGATTAGGACACTAACAACACAGACAGCAGGGCAACCATGTGAGGACAGCAGAAGGTAGCCCTCGCAAGCCAAGATGAGAGGCCTCAGAAGAAACCAAAGCTGCCACCACATTGATCTTGGACTTCTAGTCTCCATTTCTGTTATAAAGTTAATTTCTGTTGTTTAAGCTACCCAGTCTATGTCATTTTGTTATGACAGCCCAAGGAAGCTAATATACATGGGTATCTAAGCATCATAATATTAAAATGATGGTTCTTAGAATCCCTAGTTGGTAGTATTCCTTCTGAAAAGTATCCGCCTCTATTGGAGTATTGAACAATTATAATAAAGTATAATTTCCATGAATGAGTCAAAGAACATATCTCTCAGGGATCATTATCTTTTCTGACTTCTAGGAAATGCATTATGTGTGGTCTAGGAAGATGGGGGGAAAAGATTATTAAGTAAACAATCATTGATTGAGTATTTCTATTTTAGACAATCTGGAAGATCTAAAGATAGGGTCTTTGATGTACCTAAACACCTTACAAACTAGTAGTGGTGATAGATACAAATAACTATAATATGAGCCAAAATATTCACAATGCCATAAGAAGGGTCCATGATACAGAAAGTTCTGTGGAGAAAAAAACTTAATCATTGTATGATGATCAGTTCCAGAGGGCATATTAAGGGAGTCTCCTTGGAAAGGGGTCATTTTAGCTGGATTGTAAAGAATGAGTAGAATTTTTGACATGAGATTTTTAAGAGCAAATAACATTTTATGTGTTACTAATGCATAACATTCACGGAAAAACAAATCTCACTTTTCTCTCCATCCCTGTTTCTTTTCTCGAATACTCATCTTTTCCCTACAAAAGAATATAGGTTGGATTTGGGAAGAAAGTAGACACTGACAATTTGACATCTAAGAGCTATTGGATTGCCGTATTGGCTCAACAGGGGACTAAATGATGCCATTAAAATTGAATTGTATCAGGCATACCTGTGCTTCAGAATAATCAGGTCCTAATCAGAGTAGATTACTGTCTTGCTGTTAGATTTTAAAGCTACCATCAGTTTATAAGAAACATTGAATAATAGGATGATATGGTGGTTTTACAAATATTTTTGCTATACACTGTGTTTAGGGAAATTGATTTTGTTCATCATTGTTGCTTGAATACACACACACACACACACACACAACTGAATTTTGCCTGTCCTCTCCATTTCCCTTGTCCTCTAGTGTGTGTGTGTGTGTGTGTGTGTGTGTGTGTGTGTGTGTGTGTGTCTTGTATTTAAGGAGCTTTCATACATATATACACACACACACATATATATATATATTCATATATATATATATATATATATATATATATATATACACATAAAACCTTGGATTGCACGTAACTTGATTTGCGAGTGTTCTGCAAGACGAGCAAACATTTCTAATACATTTTAGCATAGTAAACGAGCGATCTCTTGCAATACAAGTATTTTGTTTCTGGAACAAATTATGCTCTCAAACCAAGGTATTACTGTGTGTACCTTGGTTTGAGAGCATAATTCATATATTGACAAAACACACGATAAATAAGCTGGTTTGAAATGGCATTATTTCAAAATTGTCAGAGGGAAAAATGTGTTGGATATTTAATTATGTGTACCCTCTCCCATTCCAAAAAGGCATAACAATTGCCAAAAGAGTCCACTTAAAAGTCTTATGGCAGCTGTTTACATAATTGTGAAAGTGGCAAATTAACAAAGAACTGAAGTGGTGTTTATTTCTCTTTCATGAACCTTTTGAATTTGCCTCAATTTTTATTTGCATCCCCCACACCAGACTCCCTGCATCTATGGAGCTCCCAAAGCTTTGAGAGAAACTTAAAAATTCAGTCTCCAATTGGGGTGGACAGAAGTTGCCACAGCAAAAAAAAAACCACTGCAAATGCTCACTGCATACAAATCCGTTTTTTGTTGATTTTATTTCTAATTCCAGAATAGAAATTGGAGCCTGGCTGTCTTCATATTGATAGTCAACTCTATTATTATTGTTTTATTTTTCCCTTATATATTTGCATCCTGGATATCCCTAAAGTATAAAAATATAAGTGTTTTGTGTAAAATGACACAATTATTTCAACTTGAAGGGGTTTTGGTAACTATAAAATAGAAATCTAAGTACAATAGTTAAATAGCTAGCACTTTCCCTATAGCAGATGATCAGTAAAATATTAACTGGTTGTTTCAGGGGTTGAAATTGAATGAGAATGATTAAGTAAAATTAAATTATAATTGTGTTTACCATAAAAATTATGGCAATCTTTAAAATGTCTTGTGCTTTTGTTTTTGTTTTTGTACATAGTACTATATGAAACTGTAGCACATAGCAAACTTTGCTGAGGATTATATAATGAAGAAAAACAAGTAAGGATCAGTTTCTACAATATAGGAAAAGAAAGTACCTATTTTATTGATTGATAATTTGGAACACTAAATATGTATATAATAGTCAGGAAAAAAATATTTATTTTCTTGACTATTATTACTGTCTTAAGGCTTTCTCCAGAACTTCAACTCAGAAAGACAAATATCACATGATCTCCCTTACATGTTGAGTATATTTTGGGGAGCTAATGAACAACATGGTGACTATAATTGATGTATTGCATACCTGAAATTTGCTAAAAGAGTAGATCTCAAGTATTCTTACCACACAAACACACACAGAGATGATAACTGCCTGAGATGATGGTTATGGTAATTAGTTTGACTTTGTTAATCATTTCACAATATCAAAACCTCACATTGTACACCTTAGATATACACAGTTTTCATTTGTCAAAAATAAATAATGTGATTCCCATTTTGATTTTATCATTGTGCAAGCATTGAAAGAAACTTGAAAATATAGAAGTTAGTATTCATACTTTATATGTGAAATACCTGCACTAATATGGTCTATTTTTGAAATAATATCACTAACCTTGTCTAATGCTTCTCAATTGGAACAAAGCTAGTGTGGCACATCTCCAAAAATGAACTTCCTTTAAAACAACTTCCATTTCAATTCAAGTTCATCTGTAGGACCGCAGAATGTATCAATGTTTTTATTATAAATGCATTTTTACTTTAATAACTATAGTCTGAGTTCCAGCAGATTTCATTACCTCTTTTAGTCTTTTCTGCCCTTATTAAATAAGCACATGTCTTTGGAAGCCCTAGCTGATGCCCCAACATTGTTATTCAGAAACACTTTCTGATTAAATTTAGTAGAATGTAATGATAACTGTAGACCAAGCTCCATCATATTTTTCTATCTTTTAAAAAGTAATTGTAGGAATTAAAACTCTTACCAAAAAGCAGAATTTATAATTGTCATGCATTCCTGAATAATAGAATGGGCGCTTGATTAAATTCTGTATTGGAATTCCATGCCCTTGGCTGCCCCATTTTTATGCTTTACACTTCTAGAATGACTTTATATTACAGGTTAAGATTTGCTAGGGAAATACATTAAAAATAAAACGATGCTGCAACTAGGGTTTTTCCTAAGAGTTAAATTGTAGAAGATGGTCATTTGGCTATGATTTTTCGATTTTATTAACTGTGTTCTTTTCCTATTAAAGTAAATAATTGAAAGTTGAACTGATACATTAACATGAAAGAGTTTTTAGACACAGAACTAACAAAATAGGCTTTGCTGCTGTGAAAATGTAAGTACATTTTGAAGTGTAGGTTTTCACAGCCTGTGGAGTATTGGCACGAGGTGAAACACGTCTTTTCAAGTTACTTTGAAGCAAGAAACTGCAGGCTCACCGCACATAGACACTTATTTTTTGATATTTCTGAATCTTCATTTCTTGTGATACAATATTCGTATTGACCTCATAACCACCTAGGCTATTTTGTGTTTTTGAAGGACATACTTTATTATTTTTTCTTTTATGTTTTAACATGCATTGACTATCACACGGTATTGTGGTTTTGATATGTTTCTAAAAGAAGTAGTGATAAAATCAGCAGTTATATATTTTAAAGGAAGAAATCATTGTGTTTGTCGTCATGTTGTCATTAAAAGTTGTGACATTTCAGAGAAGTTAAATTTCCTGATTAAATTGTATTCTCAGTCAAAAAACCACTCACAATTGTCCTTTAAAGTAAACTTTCTCAAGAAATTAAGTATGCAGGAGAATTGAGAGCTGATGATAAGCATACTATTCTATTTACTATATGATTAGTGCAGCATTGCAGAATTTTATGTCCGAGTATTTACCTAGAAACATTGTAGGAAGGAAAATATAGATCATAATGAGTTATTGGCTTCCTTAATGAAAATTATATTATGAAGTAGTTCATATTTCAGGGTTAAGGTTAATAACTACCTCTAAAATAGCAAAATTTTGGCTTCATAATTTACTGAGTCAATAGATTACAAAATTGACTAATAGTTTACTTGTATTGAAGATGTATGCGTTTCTGTGCATTTTTTTTGAAAAGAAAAAGTAAGAGTATCTGTATTTGCATAAGATATGATTGTATATCATGAAAAATTAAGAGAATCAATGACAGAATCAACCCAAATAATAAAGGAATTCACCAGGAGAGCGGTATATAAAATTAACATACAATATCAGTAGCCTTGTACAATAACCAATTACAGTAAGTCCCTGACTTACAATCGAGTTCCGTTCCCGGGAGAATGTTCGTAAGTTGGATTTGTTTGCAAGTCTGACTGTTCGGAAGTCCAACTCATTCCAAGTCCGACAAAGTGAGTCTTTGCGCTTCCGAGCAGTCCCCTCCACATCACCACTGCTTTTCCTCTTGCTTCCGGACATCCTGGGCTCTGATTGAGCACTGTACTACTGTACACGATCGCACTGTACAGTAAGCACACAGCAGCACAACTGTGACAATGTCCGACAGACATGTGAGCTACTTCCGCGTTTTGTTCGCATCTACGAATGTTCGTAATGCGAGGTCGATTCGTAACTGTGAAAGTTTGCAACTCGAATGTTCATAAGTCAGAGACTTACTGTAGAAGATATAATGGAAGAGAGAACCCATTTACAGTAGCAACAACGCCAAAGTAAAATACTAACAAAAATGTAGCTCCCAAATGAGGAAAACTTTAAAACACTGCTGAAAAATACAAATTGTTTTTCCCACCTTGATATTTAAAATCACTTTATAAAGTGATTGTATTTAGTTTACATTTTAACTTGGGACATTTGATATCTTTATGATACTGATTTGTTCTATATAAGAACAAGCAATGTTTTTTTATGTGTTCTGCCCATTCTTCTTGTGTGTTAATAGTATATAGAAGAAAACCGTAGAACTAGTTATATTTGTTAAAGAGAAAGAAGCTTGTTAGTGTCAGACTAAAATAATGTTGAAAAGGAAGTTATTAATAAGAAAACATCATGTTATAATGAATCATATATTACCTCAGTTTTGGTATACTGCAAACCTATTCATGTATTTGCTACAAGGACTCATTTCTGATATTAATACCTAATCCACCAATTCAAAACACCACACACACACACACACACACACACACACACACACACACACACACACACAC
>NW_017731676.1:457514-465456 GCF_001890085.2 Hipposideros armiger
GTGGTAGCTTCCTTCTAATGACCAGCCCCTCCTGGGACAGAGCCTCTGACTAGGGTGAGACACCACTGAGAATACTGGGGCCTTCTTTGCCTTCACCCCAGATTATGGCACAGAGAAAGGCAAACCAAAGAGATCGGGGGGTTTGCAGGACAGAAATGGGAGAGAGTGACAGCTGGAAGGAGCTTTCCTGAGGTCGAAACAAATTTCACACACTGATATTAGGAGACATTCTTTGCAAGGAGCCCAATTTGATTAGATTAGGCTGTGAAACAATTGGTGCTTCAGGGTGTTGTTGCAAACATGGATGAAGCCGGCACTTAGTGGAGTTTAACAGTAGGGAGTGATCTAGTGGAAGAGAGTCAAAAGAGTCCTGCAGAAACCAGTCATCCCAGGGTGATTGTCAGCATTCCCAAGGATGTGCTCCCGGGGGAGCAAATAGGAGGCCTCAGGATGCAGGCGAGGAAGGTGAGAGAAGAGACTTCACTAAAATAAGTCATGAAGCAAGTAAATAACAGTAAATCCCAGGAGGGTGACCATTACTCAAATTTCCTATAATCTCTTGTCTAAAATATCCAGTTTCTAACAAAAAATTATGAGACATGCAAAGAAAGAGGAAGGTATGACCTATGTTCTCAGACAACATGATGTTGCATATAAAAATCCTAAGGGATCTAGTAAAAACTTTTAGGATTAATAAATGAGTTCATCCAGGTTGCAGGATCAATATACAAAAGTCAATTGTGTTTCCATACACTTGCAATGAAAAATCTGAAAATAAAATTTAAAAAATTATATTTAGAATAACATGAAAAAGAATAAAATGCTTAGGAATAAATTTAAGAAAATAAATGCCAAATTTATACTCTGATAACTACAAAGCAATGTGGAAAGACAATAAAGAAGAAAAACATTTCATGTTATTGGGTTGGAAGGTTTAATATTGTTAAGATGACAGTACTACCCAAATGATCTACTGATTCAGTACAATTCTTATCAGAATTGCAGTTGCATTTTTTGTAAAAGTGGACAAGGTGATCCTAAAATTCATATGCAATTGCAGGTAATCCAGAATAGATAAACTAATCTTGGAAAAGAAGGACAAAACCGGAGCATTCACTTATCCTGATTTCAAGCTTAATATGAAGCAACCATAATCAAAACAGTAAGGTACTGCCTAAGATAGATAAACAGACCAGTGAATATAATTAAGAGTCCAGAAATAAACCCATGTATCTATGGCCAACTGCTATTTGAAAAGGATGCCAAAACAGTTCAATAGGGAAAGAATAGTTTTTTCAGCAAGTGGTACTGGGACAACAGGATGCTCAGAGGCAAAAGAATGAAATTGAATGTTTACTTCACATTATATACAAAAACTAGCTCAAAGTAGGTCAAAGACCTGAATATAATGTAAGAACAAAAACAGTAAAAGTCTTGGGAAAAAAAACATAGGGGTAAATCTGCACAAAGTCAGATTTGGCTGTAGATTTCATAGATCTGACTCCCAAACACAAGCAACAAGAGAAAAAAAATAAATTGGACTTCATAAAAGTTTAAAACATCTATGATTCAAATCACAATATCAACTAAATGAAAAGACAGTCCACAGAATGGAAGAAAAAAATATTTTCACAAAGTGTATCTGATAAGAGATTTGTACCAGAATATATAAAGAACTCTTAAAACTAATAAGACAAATAACCCACATAAATAGACATTTCTCCACAGAAAATATACATATTGCCAATAAGCACATCTTCATTTACCAGGGAAATACAAATCAAAACCTCAATGCGAAACTGCATTTAGGATGCTTAGACTAAGTTGGAAAATAAGTGTTAGCGAGGATGTGGATAAATCGGACCAATCCCTAATACACTGCTGGTGCAAATTCAGAATGGTGCAGCCACTTTGTAAAACAGTCTGTCAGTTCCTCAGATGGTTAAACATAGAGTTATGACCCACCAACCCCACTCCTACATATATACCTAAGAGACATGACAACATATGTCCCCACAAAAATTTGCACAATGAATGTTTATAGCTGCACTACCCCTAAGAGCCCATGGTGGAAACAACCCAGTGTCCATCAATGGACGAATGGATAAACAAATGTGATATAGCCATCCAATGGAATATTATTCAGCCATAAAAATGAATGAAGTACTTATACATGCTAAAATATGGGTGAACCTTGAAACATGCAAAGTGAATGAAACCAGTAACAAAAGACAACATATTATTTCACGTATGTGAAATCCAGCATAGTCAAATCTGTAGAGAGAGAAGTTAGACTAGTGATTACTTAGGGATCAGGGTAGGATGGGAAATGGACAAAATAGGTGACAATAAAGGGTATGGAGTTTCTTTATGAAATGATGAAAATATTCTAAAATTGATACTGGTGATATTGCACATATCTGTGAATATACTGAAAACCATTAAATGTATCCTTTAAGTGGATGCATTCATGGTATATGAATTATTTCTCAATAAAAAATGTTATTAAAAAAAAGTTCCCTCTTCACACGTATACACTTAAACTAACACAAGAAATATACTCAAAATTTAACCCACAAGTCAGCAAATTATAGACAACCAACATTACATATTTGGCAGCAGTTAATATGAACTTCACCCTTCAGTGATCCCAAGAAAAACAGTCACTACCATATGACAATTTGTAGATTAAAAAATATTTATAATTGGTGAATTATAAGTTACATAATTATTAAATGAGAGTAAACAAACATTATTTCAATAGCTGCCACTCTCAAATTTTTCTGGATGAGATATATATATATATATATATATATATATATAATTTTTTTTGAAAGGTATCTTGAGAGAAGTCAGAGGAAACTGGAGCCCCAGGATATGCCTTTTGCTTTTTCTATAAAACAAGTTGGAATTGTCATCCTATTTTTAAAAGTTATGAGTTAGAGGTATGATTTAAAACACAACTGCTGCTTTCCCTTTGGTCTCCTTCTGATCCAGAGTGCACTGCCAGCTCCTTGCCAGCCATCAAAAGCAAGTAGAAGGCACTTTCATGTCAATTAAATCCAGTTCTCTAGCTCACAAGCTCCCTTAGAAAACCATATTTCAGTAAAAATCTACCAAACCTTTCAAACCAGCCATTATCTAAATATATTAACACTTGCAGCATCAGAGATTTTGGTCTTATGATGTGGTAATAGGCTGGGTAGCTCTTGGAAACTCTCCTAATAAGAAAATGATATGGAAGAAAAATGTTTTAGCACATTTGGAAGCTTCTGTCAATAATGTTGCGTTAAGCTTAATGTGGCCTAGCAACCTGCTATAATTTGATCACAAACAGGTTTGTGCAACTGTCAAAAAAGATTTTTTGTCAATAATTAACAATATTATTTCGCTTTTTTCCAAAATAAATGAATATTTTTCTGTTTACCTTGTTTCAGCACCAGTGGAATAGCATCAGAGAGTTGAATGGCAAATCCGTTTACTCTCCATTTCTTATTGCTATTTAACCAATATGGCACTGACCCCATAAATCATCAATGCCAGACCACAAACTAACTTTGGAAAAAGGACACAGTGCCCATAAGGTTATTGGTCCATGAAGAAGCAGCCTGGGAGCTAGGAAGCAGTAGGGGACAGGATGGAAGCAATTACACTAGTAATGGCTGTTGGAGCAACGTAATTAGCAGCTGTGTCAAGGGTAATAATTTGCAGACATTATGACAATGGAGAGTTGGTATCTCAGAGAACTTCCCACTCCCTCACTCCCCCCGCCCTAAAAATGTTAACCATTCTATGTTTAGATTAAGACAGGTGTAGCCAATAGGGCTATATAGCTTTAGGAGAATCGGTCGCTATACTGAGATTATCCCCACAGTATATTTCAGAATATTTATAATTCCTCTATTGTTCGAACATCACATGTGAGGACAAGTGCTTTTGTGGTAACAAAAGGAGGCAGAGGAGAGGTGACACTCATCCAGGAATAGCAGGTAATAAAAATATGATCAAGAAATAGATGGAGTCTAACCGAGGTTAATTAGCAGTCAACCTGTGGGAGATTTAGCAGTATACAGTAAGCCGGTAGTTTTCAAAGAGTGGCCTCCAAACACGCAATGTCGGCATCATTGGGGAACTTTTTAGAATTGCACATTTGTTTTCCCCACCCAGACCTGCTGAATCAAACACTTCCCGGATGGGGCTTAACGTTTGTATTTCATCAAGTTTTCCAGGCGATTCTGATACCTAGTAACGTGTGAGAACCACTGTATTAAAATGCTTTATAAGATCTGAGGTTCACTTCTCAGATTGGACATCAGACATTGCTTAGGAAGCAGTGGGATGTAATAGCCGTTGGCAGTGAGTCTTAAAAGGGAAGAATCAAGACAGGACCTCAGTCCCCCCAAAAAACTGCATATTATATAGGAAAGGCATGAATTCAGAAAAATACATAGTAATAAGAAGGCAATATACAGAGTAAAAACAAAACAAAACATATTTTGGCTTCAAATGGAGATACATACCTTCAATAAGCTAGACTCCTTATGCCTCAATTTTCTCATCTCTAAATCAGTGTAATAATGGTGATAGAAAATTAAATGAATTAGAGACAAGACTCAGAATAAGCATGGCACAAAGTAACGGTAGTGTAGACATTAACTCACATTATTATTTTTATATTATCAAAACTGTGATGTTTTCAGATTCCTAAATTATAATTTTTAAAAGGCTAAGGACATGGCTCTTGTGTAATATAAAATAAACATTTGTCATATTTTTTAAGATTAATTAATTAATGAGGTTACATGTCAAAACTGGGTTGAAAGGAGATTTTGGAAGACAAAATTTACATAATCTGTCCAGAATGCCAAACTATTTCTAATAGATGTAAGTCTGGATAATATTCTACAGAACAATACATTGAAATATTTGGAGTTATCTTTTTTTATCAGACTAATACCAATTGCATCTCTCCTGGACAACATCTATTTCTTTTATTATAGACATGAATTAATTGCAGTATTCCCAGATAAGTATCATTTGAATTGATACCAATTTTCTACAAGATAATGTCTAGCCCTACAAAATTGTAAAAAGGCCTATTCTATAGAAAATTAATCAAAGATGCACCCCATCACTATGCTAAAAGGAGAAGCAGTAATTGATTTTACTTGCTTCCAGTTCTTGAATAATTTTTCTTGATGGATGTTTCACAAGAAAGAGTGCAAAAGCCAGGTTATTGCAGTTGATTTACAGGTACAAGGCAGGACCAGAAGCAAAGGTGTGATAGCTAGAGCATTGTGGGCCTGCGGAGAGTGGTAAAAAAAAAAAAAAGAAAAAAAGAAAATTAAAGACACTTGGTTGTTAGAGCATCTGGATGAACATTACAGCATCTATATACATTATGAAAGAAGAGAAATGCACCCTTAATTGGAAAATAATTTCATTGTAACTGCTCAACAGAAACCAACTGTAATATTATCATCAGATGTAGGAAACATTTACTTATTCAAAGTAAAACTCTAACCAAGGGTATGAAATAAAAAAGGACTTATTATTGTGTCACACATGGTATAACATTCAATGCGTTTTTCTGTAATGCAAATTGAATCAGCAAATTTGAAACAAAGGCCACAGCAAAAGGCTTTAAATTCTTATCACATAAAAACTAGAAAATATGTTGTAAGTGTGGATGCTGACTAAGCACAGTAGCAAATTTATATAATTAAGTTACCGATATAGTCTGCGCTGGGGAATGATTTCAATACAGCATATACACAAGGATTAGATTATAATGTTCACATGTCAGAGACTGGGCTAGGAAAAAGCAGAAGGTACGTGAACAAGGAGATGAATGGTAATTTGATTATTTAAAAATCCTGCATTGTTCTAGTAAAGTTATATCTGGTCATTTTTTTTTTCTCAAACATATTTTGTAGAAAACAACTTGGCTCTTAGGAAAAAATATAGAGGACATTTAGTTTATCTTTTAAATATGTTTCCTGATTTTTCTGTCAGGTGATGGTAAGATATGGTACTTTGGTGGTACTTTTGACGTTTTTCTTAACTGTATTAGACTCATTCTCAATTTACAGGTATTCAAATTAAACTTAATTAGCAAAAGTTTATTAAGCAACTTGAATAAGGCTATGATACTGTTTATCCAAGGAATTTACCATTTTATCTGGGAATGAACTAAAATGACTTCAAATAAAGAGAGAAAGAATATGGTCAAATTAATAATAGTCTAAGTGAGCAATGGCATAGCCGGAGAATTTTAGGAATTTGAACATATGGTCGGGAGAGATATTTCTAGGACATAGAAGAAACAAAAATCGGAAAATAAATGACAGAAAGTGGCTAAAGAGAAGCATTACAAGTGTTAAAAAGATTATACTAGTATGGAAGAGTAGTTTTTTAGTAAAGGTTTCATGGAGGGAAGAATATTTAAGATGTGCATTGAATGATGGGTAGGATAGAAGTGGTGTGTGACTGGAAGATATTCCAGGCAGAAGAAAAAACTGGCACATATGTATATAGATAGGAACATTTGAATAATACTTAAGGAATAGGTTACATACAGAGAAATGGCATAATTATAATGATATCATTTGTCATATTGTATCCAACTTCCAAGAATTATTTTATTTTGTTTAGTCTTGACAATAACCTATTAAATAATATAATATCATTTGTGGGTTAATAAGTAACCTGGCTAAAGTGAAATAGCTAGTGAGGAGTTGGACTGGTATTCTTAAGCAACTCTAATTGGCTTCACTGTCACTCCACCACATCTCAGGCATCTGGGTGTGTCAGATGTTAAAGCCTCATGATTTGACTCTAGATTATTGGATACGGGGCATAAAGGAAAAAGAGTTGTCAAAATAGATGCCAATGTAACTTGCCTGCGTGATTTGGAAAATGGTAGTAACGTAAATAAAAAGCTTTCCTATGGGCACGGTAATCAAAGATTACTGGTAGGCCTGCAGGGTATTATGTCAAATAAAAAGGAATATTTCTATCTGGAATTCGGGAGAGATCTGGGCTTAAGACAAAGAAGAAAAAGGCTAACAAGAGAATAAAATCTTGGAGAACACTAATGTTAAAAATAGAAAGAAGAGGAGCCAATAAAAATGAAAGATTAGCCAGGATATAGAGAGAGCCAAAGGAGTCTTGTGCTTTTGCCTTAGAAGGAGAAGGAAAACAGGGTGTCAAGGAGTAATGGTGAAATAGCCAGTACTCAAAGGATAATGAATTTACCAGTTGGGATGGGCGGGGGGAGGTGGGGAGGCAGGCGGCTTTTAAGACACAAGTTAGAGTTATATGCTAAAAATAGAAGCCAGATTGCAGGTAGAATAGAAGTGAATGGCTGGTAGACAAACAGATGCAAAAGGCATGGATGAAAAGTTAAAACTCAGTTCTGCTGCCTGTCTTAAGATAATAGCCACAGTTTTAGTAGGTAAGAAAAATCAAAGTGAAAACCCCATGCAATTCAAACATCCACATAATAAACCCTGCAGCTGAAGTGAAGAAGTAGCTAATCAAATACAGTAATAAAATGCTTGCGAGTGTATCAAGGAAGAGTGACGTATCAACGGTAGCCATAAAAAGGGTATGGATGAAAAGTAAATTATTGGAAAGATTATATAAAATGTGAAATTTTTAAATTCAAGTTTATTGGGGTGACAATGGTTAGGAAAGTTACATTGGTTTCAGGTGTACAGTTTTGTAATACATCATCAATACATCATGTTGTATGTTCACCACCCAGAGTCAGTTGTCCTTCCATCACCATATATTTGATCCTAGTGATTATCTTTGTTTGAGGAGACTTTTTTTTCCAGTGGGTCTGAAATAAGGGTCAGCGTGTGTGTGTGTGTGTGTGTGTGTGTGTGTGTGTGTGTGTGAGAGAGAGAGAGAGAGAGAGAGAGAGAGAGAGAGAGAG
>NW_017731676.1:465496-478327 GCF_001890085.2 Hipposideros armiger
AAGGAAGGAAGGAAGGAAGGAAGGAAGGAAGAAAACGAATGCCTTGAAGTTTTATTGTCTCATTTCTGGGTGTAACTTTTTATTTCTTATCTAATTGTTTGGTGATTCTTAAAAAAGAGAAGATGTCGCAGGTGCATTTAGACTCTGACTCCAAAGACTTCAGAATGATTTTGCATTTGTTCAGCTCCATCTTAATTTTGCCATTTCCTTTCTCCTTGTTATAGGGTATTTTGTCAATGAGGATATGAAATTGTCCCCAGATGGTATCCAGGATATTAAAAGCTAACAAGGAAGGCTACGTGGAACAAAATTTAAAATGGTAGCTTTTACCCTCAATTTAAAAAGTTCCAAGATCTTTGGTAAACTGCTTAAGGACTTTAAAGTAAAGGACCTTTAGACCCTTTTTGTCTGATAGTAAAACATATATCATGCTCAGAGCTTCAGGCTACTATGGGAAGATTACATTTGCCAATTTCTAATGGTGTGATGTGAAATAAATGTTTGGGACATGCGTATGTCATATCTCTGAATTTCAGTTCATCAGAGATTGTTAAATTGATATCGTATGAGCTGTAAATTAAATTGACAAAGCTCTTTCAAATAATTTTCCTCACAGTAGCTCCACTGTTAGAGCAGTTTACTGTTACCTTATTTATAAGGAACTATAAAGATTGCAGCTCAGAGGAGCTAAGTGACTTCTTCAAGATCCTACAGCAAGCCAGAAGCAGAGCTGAGAATAGCTTCTGCAGTGCAATGTCTTCTGGAGGCATATGGGGCCTGAGGGGGGGAAAAAAAAAACGTGCCCCTGGTATACTTATTAAAATAGATCTGATTTTTTTGAACCAAGTGGAAAAAAATAATAAAAGCTCTAATTTTTTTAAAGTGACTATATACAGTATATATAAACCCTGCACTGCCTGATCTGTTTGCACACCACTGTCAGTCTTTATGAATGCAGCCATTGTAGGGCCTGTCAGGGACCTGATTACAGGCCAGGAACCTGTGAGCTGATAGGAACGACTTCTCCCGTTGCACCACAGTGCAAGGTCATAAAACAAACAAACAGTAATCACCTGTCTTTCATGTTTTTATATTCATCATGAGTGTTTTAAATTAATTTTTATTTTTGAAAATATTACATTGACCACCGAGCTTTTCCATGCCTCTTTAAATTGGCTCCAACGCATGTTCTGCACTTACATCACTCTAATCCCAGCCCCGCAGAAGTGTTCTCTCTGTTATGCTACTCTGCAGTATCAATTGCATAAAAGCAAAAGGGCAGAAGAGACAGAGGCTGAAGACATCAAGGGCGAACCTGACTGACAGTTATTTTTAGAAGATAGTTCATAGACCATTCCAGGTGCTCTCACTTGAGCATACCTTTGCTCATGCCATTATATATGCCTGAGGTATCTTCTTTCCTCTTATTTTGATATGATCTGAGCAGTTTTTCAAGTCCCAGATCAAAGGTCCATCCTCTCCAGAGCTTCCTTCATAGTCAGACAGAGTTAATTATTTGTATCTCTCCACTGTCTACACAGATCTCTGTACACATCCCAACTGTTGGGCTTATCAAATTTTATTAGAGTTTTAAATGTCAGTCTCACTCCACCAACTGTGAGGCTCTGAAAGCTGTGCCCAACCTTTTCTTATCTGAGTTTGTATCTTGAGTACCTAACATGGTAACTGGCCCACAGCCAGCAGGCATAAATGATCATTGAGTGACAGAATGGTTAAGATGAGTCAACCCACAGGCATTACTTAATATAATAGGGAGCTTTTTCTACCTTGTTAGTTTGATGTGCATTCCAGAAAACACAAGGTTTCCAGGAATGAATGGGTTATTGAAATTTCAAGACTGAGAAACCATAAGCTTACATAGGCACTATTATCTCTACTATCAATGCTATTAATAAGTTAGAGAGTTAGTTTAGCTCCCTATGTGTACCTCTCTGGCACAAGACATGTTTACTTAACTTTTGGCTGAACTATTAAAGCTTGTTTCCAAACAGCACTAAGCTTTTCTTAATCATGGCATCCAGAATTGCCAACATAGTCTAGGTTTTTTTGGTTTTTTTTCTTTCCGCCAAGTGAAGACATTGTTGCTGAAAGTGTAATCATTTGTCTTGCTACTCGGGAGCACCATCTTTTGTGCTAAAGCACTGTGACTAATATTTAGTACTTTACCTAGTGATCAGTTTTGAATTCAAAGATATGCCATATTACATGGTTCTCTAATTCCCAAATGAAATTGTCATATATTTGGCTGCATGAAAAGCACTTCAGGTGGGAAGGTACGTGGATAAATGGAGCAAACCAATAGAACATATTGTTGAATTTTAAATGGGTCTTAACCACTTTTATTGGGTGTTTATTTCAAATGATTTCTACATTGTCATGTTGACAGTCATAATACTGTAAATAGCTCTATAATATTTTATGTTTAAGAATAATAACTTTTGTAGTGTTCTCATTAAGTTGTACTTTTTATATTATAATCTGTAGAATCAATAAATGAATAGATTTGGAAATTATAATTTCATTTTGCTATGTACAAATCTTGGTTGTTATATGCCATCAATAATTTATGTTTAAAAATTGACATGTTTTATGATAGTAAACTTTGCATGTCAAAACGGGTAGTTTTTGAAAAGAATAATACAGAGATTTTGAATATGCATTTTGCAGATGTCATTTATTTCATACCAAACAGTTAAAAACAGGGTAATGTGTCTAAAAATGTAGTAAGATCCAAAGTCAGTTTTCTATTTTGTCCACAAAAGTTCTTGGGAAACAAATAAGATATACCTTTATCCCATATGTTCAGGCTTTCGGATAATTCATTCATGCTGGAGGCACTTAAAAGATATTGTGCTTTGTACATAAGGCAAATAAATGTGCTATAACCTTTTCCAATTTAACGATTTTGTTCACGCTTAAAAATGACCTACAGCTAAAGTATTTTCTACTCTATAAATCTAAAAGATGGCTGTGTCTATTTTGAAAGAAAATATGGAATATTATGATAACAGATATGTGAAAGATGAATGATTTGTTTTATTCACTCTGCAGATACTCATTGTTTCCATACTATATGTCTGATTCATATTTATAGAAGATAGGATTTTCCAACAATATTTATGGTGATTCTTAAACACTCCATTGAGCTTCCAATGAAGACTTAGCTGGTCCTGAAGAATAAGAACCTGGTATTTTTAAATTTTTTTATAACATTGCTATTTTTTCCAGCTACGTTCACAGAAGTTACTTTGACTTTAGAATGGGCTATTTGCATATATGATTGAGAAATTATTTTGCAAACAATATTTTAAAATGTTTGCTTATATAATTTTATCTTCCTAGAATGCTAACAGGTCACTCTAAATAACTTTATACCATTACCCTGCAATTACTTGCACTCTTTAAAAGATCCTATAAATGCGTTTTATTTTTCTTATCTTGTGATAAAGGTTATAATTTTACATTTTGTGTATTAACTTTTTATAGGAAACTTAAATAAAATGTATGTCAAAGTACTTAAAATGAAGCACCCTAAAAATTAGACACCTTACCCTTCTTCTTAATCATAATATTATATTTTGTTTTAGACATGCTAGTCTTGCTCCAAACTGTGTTTTTATTTCAGTCTGGTAATTATATTAGGAAATGCATGTGGGCGAGGGGAAGAAAGGAAGGTATAGGAGACAGAGAGGGAAAAGGGGAGGGAGTATCTATTGAATTCATAATAGTGTGCTTGATTTTTCCAGTATGTTTGCTCATTTCATTCTCAATATAGATTTAAGATGTAACTGTTTTTATCTCCATTGATATAGATTAAGAAACTGAGGGCCATAAACTTTATATAACTTGTCCAAGGTCACAGGGCCAGTATATGGGAAAATCCACTTAGAGCTAGGACTTTTTGGCCAGTGATTTCAGGCTACGGTAGCTCTTCTCAATGTCGTGGTCACCATGACATTAGTCAGGACAAATCACTCTGGGGTTATCCACTGTCAGCGAATTCTGCACCTCCATGAAAGATGGGATGTAACAGAATGCAACAATACATCAAATGTGGATTTTTTTATTTTTTATTTTTTGTAATTCTTCTTTCAAAGAAATCAGTCACATAAGCATTTAGGGATCAAACTGGATCTGAGTAATTAAAGGTCTTCTTCGGATATGTGCCATTTATTTAATAATTTTTGTGCGAAGGGCTATGCTAATGCTTTCCAACTTGTGAATAATTAAATAGGATACATTATCTAAGCAGTTGAAGTTATCTAATTTAAAAGTTCCAGTTCATTTTGCTAAAAAGAATACTTGAAACTAAGACTATCATATTCTCTTTCCTCTTTTAGATTCTTTCTCTTTTCCTCTGAGAGCTGCACAAGCGTTTTTAACTGATAGGGATTTTGAAATGCTCTAAGAGTCATTCTCAAGTGCTTTTTACCTCTGCCTATTTTGAAGTAAGATATTACATTTTTCTGTTATCTAAATTTCTTTTACTGATGTTTCAGTCTTTGCTCTAGAATCTATTTTTATTTTTCTAGCCATAATATACTCTATAGAAGTTGAGATTGGGATATATGTAAGAAATCAACAGACTGCTTCATAGAAATAAAGTAATAAAGGCCACTTAAATATCTACTGCATAGAAATTATGGTTATATGGTAAAACTGAGACACTAGTTCTATATTACAGCTTTGTGTCATATATTTATGTTATATATATATGATTGTTTGATTGTTTTATTTTTCAATTATAGTTGACATTCAATATTATTTTATATTAGTTTCTGGCGTATAATGTAATGGTTAGACATTTATATGATTTATGAAGTGCTCTTCCTGATAAGTCTAGCACCCATCTGACACTATGCATAACTTTTGTAATATTATTGACTATTTTTCTCATACTGTACTTTGCACCCCCCTGATTATTTTGTAACAGCCAATTTGTGCTTGTAATCCCTTCACCTTTTTCACCCAGCCCACCACCACCTCCCATACTGGTAACCATCAGTTTGTTCTTTGTATCTATTAGTCTGTTTCTGTTTTGTTTGTTTATTTTGTTCTTTATTTACACATATAAGTGAGATCATATGGTATTTGTATTTTTCAGTTTGACTTACTTCACTTAGTATAATACCTTCTAGGTCCATTGATGTTGCAGATGGTAAGATTTCATTATTTTCTATGACTGAGTAATAGTCCATTGTATGTATTATATGTACCACAGTTTCTTTATCCAATTGCTTATTGATGGGATTTCATCTGTAAGACCAAAACCATAAAACTCCTAGAAGAAAACAGGCAGTAAATGCTCAGACCTTACCCTTAGTAATGTTTTTTCTGATATATCTCCTTGGGCAAGGAACAAAAGAAAAAAATAAATGGGACTACATCAAAGTAAATGTCTTTGCACAGCAAAAGAATCCATCCCTTTACTTTCAGTCTGTGTGTGTCTTTTGATCTGAAGTGAGTCTGTTATAAGCAGCATACCTACGGGTCTTGTGTTCTTATCCATTCAGCCACTGTGTCTTTTGATTGGAGCATTTAGTCCATTTACATTTAAAGTAATTGTTGATAGATATGTAGTTATTGCCATTTTATTCCTATTTTTTTCTTTCTTCTTGTTCTTTTTTCTTCTTCTTCTTCCTTCTTCTTTCTTCTTTCTTCTTTCTTCTTTCTTCCTTCTCCTTCTCCTTCTCCTTCTTGCCCCTGTAACCTTTTTTGTAATACTGGTTTAGTGGCAGTGAACTCCTTGAACGTCTTCCTGTCTGGGAAGCTCTTTATCTGTCCCTTCGCTTTTCAATGATAGCTTTGCTGGGTAGAGTAATCTTGGTTGTCTGCCCTTTCTTTTCATCACTTTTACAATTTTGTGTCAAACCCTTTGGCCTGTGAAGTTTCTGTTGAGAAATCAGCTGACAGTCTTATGGGAACTCTCTTATAGGTAACTAACTGCTTTTCTCTTGCTGCTTTTAAGATTCTTTTTGTCTTTAACTTTTGGCATTTTAATTTTGATATGTATTTGTGTTGGCCTCTTTATGTTTATCTTGTTTGGGACTCTCTACACTTCCTGAGCTTGTATTTCTATTTCCTTCTCCAGATTAGAGAAGTTTTCTGTCATTATTCCTTCAAATAGGCTTTCAATTTCTTGCTCTCTCTCTTCTCCTTCTGGTTATCCCTATGATATGAATGTTGTTATGCTTGATGTCATCCCAGAGGCCCATTTAACTGTCCTCAGTTTTTAAATTCTTTTTTTTCTTTTTGCTATTCTGATTGGGTGTTTTCTACTACCTTAACTTCTAAATCTCTGATTTAACCCTCTGCTTCATCTAATCTACAGTAGATTCCCTCTAATGTATTCTCTATTTCAGTTATTATATTCTTCATTTATTACTGGTTCTTTTTTATGTTCTCTGTCTCCATTTTTATGCTTTTTATCTCTTTGTTGAAGTTCTCCCTGAGATCACTGAGCATTCTTCTAATCAGTGTTTTGAACTCTACCTCTGGTAGATTGCTTGTCTCCATTTTGTTCAGTTGTGTTTCTGGAGCTTTGTTCTGTTCTTTCATTTGGGACATGTTTTTGTCTTCCCATTTTGGCTGTGTCTCTGTTTGTTTCTATGTATTAGGCAGGGCTGCTATACCTTCCAGTGTTATTAGAGTGGCCTTATGAAGTAGGTGTCCTGTGGGGCCTAGTGGCACAGTGTCCCTGGTCATCAGAGCCAGCTATTCCACGTGTCACTTAGGTGGATTGTGTGTGCCCTCCTGTTATAGTTGAGCCTTACTTGCCATTTGCACATCAATGGGAGAGATAGACCCTCAGGCTGAATAGCTGCAAGGACTGGCTCTGACTAGAATGGAGGAGCTACTGTGAAGGGGCTGGCCCTACGGAGCAGGTTTCATTTTAGCAGGGCTCTGGTACCTGCCTAATCTGCCCTTTGGTGTGTCATCCTTGGAGGCAGCCTGGTGGTGCTCTGGCTTGATCCGAAGCTGGCCACCAGCATGCCAGCTCCGTGGCCTCCTGGGAGGAGAGTTGCTACAAGTTAAGTTCAGGTTCAGCCTCAGCCTGTGCCCTGCCCAGGGCCACCTGGCAAAATCCACAAAGCAATCTGCAGATGGCAGCTACCCCTGCTGGTCTTGCAGGTGCCTGGAAGAGGCCAAGCCACAAACTGAGGCTGGCTGTTGCTAGAGCCAGGCTAAGGGCTGCTCAGCACCAGGTATGGAACACACCGAGGCCAGCTGCTGCTTGTTTGGGTTCTGTGAACCTTTAAGAGATTTCAGGAAAGTACACAACATGAGCCAAAACAGGCTATTTGTATGAAAAACCACTGGAAGTGGCTTTGGTGGACCCGCAATTTGAGTGGGACGGGGGTCTCAGAGAATCACCAGGGCAGGGTGAACAAATGGTGTTAGCCAGGTTGATGGAGACTCACATATGGCAGCCACCTGTGTCTGCATCTGGGCGTGGGGAGAGATCAACAAAGAAATAAAGGATCCTATCATCACCTCTGTCTGGGAGAAAGCTGCCCCTCTATCACTCATACTGAAGTGAGACAATTCAGTTCCTCCCTATATGTTTGTGGTGCCTTTCAAGCTGCTGACCCAGTGCTGGAGCTCAGAGTGAGTGAGTCCATCAGCAAGTAAGCCTGTGCACAGGTCCTTTAAGAGGAGCCCCAGCGACTCCAGCTGTTGTGGTCTCACTCAGCCACAATCTCCACTGGTTTTCACAGCCAGAAGTTGTGGGGACTTCTCTTCCTGACAATGCAACCCTGAGCTGGGGAGCCTCGTGTGGGGCTGGGACCCTTTGCTCCTCTGGGGGACCTCTGCAGCCGTGATATCCCTTCTGATTTTTAAATGCCACACATGGGTGTGGGACCAGCCCGTTACTCGTTTCTGCCTCTCCTAGCAATCTCCATGTGGCTTCTTCTGTATGTCCTTAATTATAGGACTTCTATTTAGCTAGACTTCAGGCATTGTTCAGTGATGGTTGTTCTGTAGTTTAGTTGTGATTTTGATGTGGTTGTGAGAGGAGCATTTAACTACTTCTCTATCTTGATTAGATCAGCAAAATGTTTTGTTTTGTTTTTGTTTTTGTTTTTGTTTTGTTTTATTTTAAATTGTAACTTAAAGAGAGTCACGAACAATGCTACATGGCCTGGAGGAGGTTTGGGGAATCCCCTCACCAAGAGTTCTGTGCATGTGGGACCCATTGCAGGAAAGTTGGGAAGAAGGCTCTTCACACTGACCTTGGGGCACTCTGGGCCCCTGGGAGCCAGAAGGCTGGCACCTTCCTTCTCCTGGCTCCAGGAGCTGTATCTTCCTGTAATTCATCAATGTTTTATATGGCTGAGAGTCCTTTCTGTTGACCTCATGGAGTAAACTGGAACACTTTCCCATTGCATGAGCTTTTCTGGCAAACAATCTATTAAAAATGTGCCAACGTAGGATAGTCTATGTACAATATAATGTTATATTATTCTGTTTTTCTCTTACAGTCTTCTTGACTCACAGTTGAAGACCATCGATTACAATAGATTAAATACAGTATATTAGATTATATAGTTTTACATAGTTTTGCCTAAGTAGGTTTAAAATTGAAACAAAAGAACTTAATTCTTGATTTCTACTACTCTCCCTGCCTTTCTCTACCCTTAAGAGATTTAAAATTCGTTTGATCTGCTTAAGCTAAAATAGCTACACGATTTACAAGGAAAGCAAAATACATATGTTGAGAGAACTAAAAATTCTTTAAGATTTTTTTAACAGTTCAAACTTTACATTGACACTGTAATTTATTTATTCATATGTATATATGTATGGACACACACGCACACAGATTGATTCCAGGAATATTTATTGAAACTGTATTCCATAGTAGTGTTGTAAATTGTAAATACACAGGAAGTCTCACATACCTTACTGTGTGACAGCATTCTTTTATTCTCATCACCTTTATTTCACCTGCAAAGATGTATTTCCTACGTAAATCAAATTTTAAAAAAGGAACTTCCCTCTAATATGTATTCTAACAAAATTCTAAAGAAAGTAATATTTAAAATGTATACTTCTAAACTTGCCATCAATTCTTTGACGTTGTGGAATACGTCACAAAGTGTACCCCAATTACTTCCGAGTTTTTAGGCTTCTATTTTGAGTTTCAAAAACATTTGTACAATGATCAAAACAAACAACTACTAACTTAAGCTACTATAACCCCCCTCTGAAATTAAAGAGAAGTTAGTATTTTCTTAAAAGTACCATTTAATATTTAATATGTATACGTTTGCAAGATCATTTGTAGATCTCTACTCACATGAGTGAGGTTTGTAATGATTTTAATATACCCCTATTAGGTGCATTTTACACCTAGGTTATTCTGTCAGATAAATTATAACTCAAATACCAAAATACACTAATGGTTTCAATAGAATAACAAATTTGATATTTTTATATTTTATTTCCGGTTATAATAGAAAAATGGTAGAAAAATTTCAAAATATATACAGTTATTTAACAAAACAAAACAAAACCAGACAATGTATCATAACTAATTTACCTGGTGATGAAACTACTCTTCAGATAACAGATTTTCTTTATTCCTCACATTTATCTGGCATTCTGTACATGTTTGTTATTCTCTACACATGTTTGCAACTTTATATTTTGTGCTTTTCTCTTACCAGTTTTGTGTGGTAAGAATTTTCTGTGGCATTAAATACATTCTGTACACATTTTGATACATTCATTTTATGTCAGTGTATGGCAATTTATTTTGGAACCTTTAGCTTGCTTCCAATTTAGCTTTTTTATAAATAATACTGCTATAAACAACTTTATGCATTTTGGAGTGTTTCATTAGGAAAGATACTTATCAAGGAAAAGTAAATTCAATTTATTTGTAGTACAACTATGCCATTCCAGAGTTCTTTATTTAGATTTATTTCTTAGCAGTTTGATACATGTCAAGAAATTTTCCCCACAAAAATGCTTTAATGTTATATCATGAGTCTATATATTCTGTGATATAGATCCATGTCATCTTATTAGGAACTGTAAGTGTGTTGTCTGTAGTTTGCTTTTTAATGTCTTTTTTCTCTGAAACTTTATAAAAATGTTTTCTAGTATGTAGTGATACAGGAGAGTAATCTGATTTTGTGACAGTAAATGTAATATGTATTATAGTATCTCCTCAAGGAAAGGATACTATAATAATTTTAAAATAAGAAATCTAGTTATATCTCTTTGCATTGATATTTCTTGGAATGCACTTAACCTATCTTCATAACCTGGTCCTTTTCCAGCTCTGATATTTGCACATCTGTCTGATTATTATTCCTGTTCTAGTTATTCTGGTTTCATTCTCTAGAGTATTTCCAGTTCTTTCATTTTATGCTCTTTTATCGTCCATCTTCATTTTTCTTTCTTTGTCCTACTCAACTGCAATCTGGTAAAGTTCTCTAAATAGAGTTTAATTCTATGACTGCATTATTAACTTGCTTCAATTCTTCTTTTCCTCACCTATCTCCATTACCTTATAGAAGGTATATTTTTATCTCCAGATCTTCCCCCTCCTACTTGATAAAAAGCATTTTAAACATTGTATTAAAGTTGCCAAATTGTTATCTATTTTTTTCTTATTCTTTAATAAATCATTTTAGAGGTCTATTTTTATTCTGAGTCTTCAGAGAGATTTTCACCTTTCTTGTTCTCCTTTAGACTTTCATAGAGCCAAAGTTTATTCACAAAGGTAATAGTGCTTTTACCCACTTTAAGCCATCCTCATATGAGAGCTACTCACTCGTCACATGGTTTAAGCCATAAGTAAAGCATGGGAATTGCCGTGGGCAGTTTTTTGGGATTTCTGGTTGAATGCTTCCTACAGCCTAAAAGACAAGTCAATATGCAGTTTTTGCTAATCTCCCCATATCTAGCATGCTTTTCAACTAAGCCAGTCCATGGCCTTTAGTCTTCTCATTTCAATCTACCCTAATTAACACTCAGAATAATTTTCTTAATATTTACTGTCTTCGTGATATACCTTACATTTTTTTACTCAGAATACTGCAAGTATTTCTCTCTTTTGAGGATGACTTTCATATTCATGAATGCTGCATGCGAGGCCCTCCATAATAGACCTGTTTCTCCAATATCATCTCAAATCTACATTTCCACCCTCTCCCAACTCTACCAGTTGTGTGAACAATAATAGCCTTCCTTTGAAGCCAAGATCAAACATTCTTAATGGCCCAGACCTCTGTACTTGCTTCTTAGCATAAGCTTCCTGAATAAACAGAAGAAAGCTACGCCAGTCAATTAAAACAGACTATCAAAAAGTAAGCAGCCCTGTTCATTCTTTCTGTTTCAACAGTCACGTGTGAACTGAGTTCTTACAGCGATTGAAAACACATTTCTAATGTCGCTTTCTGCAACATTGATTTTAATTTCAGGTTCCCATTTCCACACACTTTTTTTTTTTTTTGCCCATTTTCCTCAATCTATGTGTTTTATTTTATTTTATTGTGACATTTTCGGATTTTGGCAGCAGTGCTCATCCTTAGTCAGCCCATCTGTTGTTGGGCCTCTGATAGTGTGTGTCCAAGCTTGTGCCATGTCCTTTGTGCACGAGGAGCTTGTGAGTGACGGGGAGAAGATCACCTGCCTCCCGATGTTTCATTTTCTACCCAGGCTGTGCCCGTTCATGAAAACAAACGGGGAGCTGGTATTTGACTTCTGCCAAGTTCCTGAATTTTTTTTTAAAGGAAATAGACATAAGAATGTGTGACATTTCAAAAATAAAAAGAGTCTGTGAAGAACAATTGTGTGAAGGAAAGGTGTTTTAATGAGAAAAAAACAAATGTTCTTTAGGGCAAAATAAAAGAGCTATATTCTGAGACATTTTCTGAGAATCTATATTGCTGTGGGAGGAAAAAAAAACTTTAAAAAAGGAACTAATTCATAATGTGGTAGAAGACTGATATATTTCACTGCTAAGTAAACAGAAAGACAATGACTATGCATCATTTAGCTATTCAAAATGGTTAATTTATGGGTAATGTGTTTTGTTTTAATTTTGCCTCATTTTCACACAAAAAAATTCTAATGATAATTTTTTATAGATTATTGCCTATACCATCTATTTATATTAGGAAGTGGTGTCTTATTTATAAAACCCATTGATATTTTTATTACTAAATGTGTTTATTTAAAAAGTATATTATTTCAAAGATACAAAGTGTTATATTTTATGTATGTTTTATAGAAATAGATGTGACTATGTGGAACTTTGTAGAGTGTATGGGTATAGGAAAGTAAAAAGAAAACTCATAACTGGGTAAGTTTTCACATGGAGCAGGACAATGGACCACCCCAAAAAATGATATTTTAAAAATCTAGACCTAGCATCAAAAGCCCAGATATGTAATCTTCACACAGGCTAGAACTGGTGGGGGATTTAGAGATACCGATTTATGCCCACCAAGCTTTCAGAAGTATTTTGTGTAAATTATATAATGTCAATTAATAAAGAGGTATTTTGTATAAATTGTAATGTCAATGAATAAGTTACTGTGAGAAGCAGTATAGTGTAATATTTAAGAAACATCAAAGACTTAGGTGTTAGCTTGCCTGGGATCTGAGTCCTGTCTCAGAGGTTTACTAACTGTGCGATCTTGAGCAATGACTGTTGCCCCTCTGTGCCTCAGTTTCCTCATCTGCAAAATGAGGATACTAACCTGGCATAGCTCATAGGGTTGTTGCGATGCTTCATAGAGTTAATTCAGATAAAGCACATAGAACAGTGTCTGGAGCATAGTAACTGCTCAA
>NW_017731676.1:485827-492782 GCF_001890085.2 Hipposideros armiger
CACTCTACTATATGCTTTACATGGACTTTACTACATAATCCTAATCACAGCTCTCTGAAGGAAGTACTGTCATGCCCCCATTTGACAGGTGTGTAGACTAAGGCTTAGAGAGGTACTACAAAGTTAGTTAATTTGCTATTATTGTATGTGCTGTAATTGATGGAAAAGAGATTCAAATCAGGCAGTCTTAATTCACAGACCCATACTCTTAAATTCTACACTAAAATGACCTCCCCCAATAAGTATTCTATGATACATATGTTTTCTTATGTCTTTTCCAATTGGGGATAAATGGGTATTTCATCATCGTATGTTTTAAATTGCTGCAGAGTACTCTTTATAGATCTAATTTGCCAAAGTAATCCACTCTTGTTAGAAATTTAAGTTGTTTCAATTTTTTTTCACAGCTATAAGTAATACCATCCATTTTTAATATTTGAACATAACCAATTATGTTATGATATTTACCTATAAATTTAATTACCATATCTAGTATTATACACATTTTACAGCCTGCTTTTCCTCCCACTTTGTTTTAATTACACAAAGTATTTCCAAGTCTTTGCTCAAATACCAGTTCCTCGGTGGTGACTACCTTAAAGCCGCAGTTCTACATACCCCCTACATTATTAACACAACAGCCTATGAATATTATACCAGTATACACAGCTTCCAGCTATATGTTCAGTTGTTATCTTCCTAGCTCATTTCAACATGTCTTACCCTATTTTATAAATTTCAGAGTGCTTTTTTCTTTGATGTTATTTTTGCAGTGAAATTAAACTGCTTTACTTTGTTTCTTTTGAGAATTTCCTATTCATATGCCTTGACTGTTTTTCTATTAGATAATTCTTAAGTTCCTAAGAAAGAGACACATATCTCATTCGAATCAACATAATTATTTCAACATATTGAGACCCTACTATCTGAAGACAATGGTCAAGGATGTTGTGATACATTTGCAAACAAAATAGACACACACACAAAAATCTGTCATTGTGAAGTTTACATTCTATGGCAGTAGACAGACAATAAATAAATTAATATAATAAATATGGAAAATATAACATGTTAGAATGTGGCAAGTCATATGGAAAAATAAAAAGCAGACCAGCATAAGGGGGAGAGTGAGGGCTAACAAATGAGGGAAACTAAATTTTCAGAAGGTGGTCATTAATGAGGAGCTGATGGTTGAGTAGACTTAAAAAGACCTTGTGTAATAAAAAGAAGGGGGAAAGAAAAGCGGCTGTATGGTTTTATAAATATTGTGGGGTCTGTTTCTAACTCACGTAGAAACATCCATCTATAAAATGTGATTCATCCAATTTCTCATCCACACAATAAAATTCAACTATAGAAATTCAACTATCATAAGAAGTACCTAACTGAAATTAAAAAGCTGAGTATGCACAAGAAGCCAAATAAAGATAATACTTCGTTTGTTTAAATTATATTTTATTTTTCCAGAGCCCAATGTGAAAATTAATTATGATTCTGGTGTGCAGCATATTTTATGAAACAGCACTACAAGAAAAGGACTGTAAATATTTTAATTTGTTGTTCCTACTCTACTTTTCCGTCTAATATACCCATAATTCTCAATTCCATAAAAATAAATCTTTTTTTCAAAAATTTGGAAAGTAAGCTTTAAAAATATATATTAAATTTACCAGGTTATGTGAAATATCTTCAATTATTACTGCTACTTCTACTTGTTTTGTTGTACTTAAAACACTTCTAATTTTGTTAAGTACTGCATTCTGTAGGTTAAGGTTTTTAATTTATATCAATTTTAATAACTCACCAATACCTCCTACATTTTTCAGTCCAGTGTAAATCTGTTCCCATTTAAAAATTTTTATAGAAGAAACTATTTATAAAGCTGTAACTCTTTTCCACCCAAAACTTAATTAAATCCTTTTGGGAGCTTTGTTAATTGCATTTACTAAAGGCTTTCATCATCTACATTTTGTACAATTAAAATCTGTATTATAATTTACTGACAATAGTAAAAGAACTTAGGAAGCATGTATGTTCATAATATTGGGTTGTCAGAAAAGTCATGACTTATTTTTTCTATGTTTTTCGTTGCAAAAATGTGTCATGACTTTTCCGACAACCCAATATTTTCAAAGACACCTGTGCAAATGATTGGGATAAAATAAGGGATCTGAGCATAGGATCCCAATGGTAAAATAAGTAATAACTGACATGCCCCCATGAGTAGCACCACTCAGGATACAAGTGTTTGTGTACTCAGCCAGATGACGTATTTTGGTGATTTTGTACATCAGCACACAGGATGATGATACAAGCTGAGGCTTAAGAAACGTGTGTGCATCGGTGCTTTTTGGAATGCTGCTCTAAGCCTGCCATGACATGCCAGAATGAAAGACAATGTGCAGCGAGGGACCCAGCTGTAAGCTGGCACCATGTGGCAAGCATGCGCAGGAGGCCATCGTGTTCTCCCCAGCACAGCCTATCCCTCAGGCTGAGTGGAAGACACATGAGCGACTCCAGTGAATATGCAGGATCATGAGAAATACCAGTGTTTGTTTTCTGAGCCACTGTGTGTGGGGATGGTTGAAATTCAGTGATAGATATCTTATTCAGTCCCCAACATTATTTTTTACTACATTTATTGGGGTGACATTGTACAATAAGATTATATATGTTTCAAATGTACAATACTGTAATATATCATCTGTATGTTGCATTATGTGTTCATCACCCAAATTGGAGTCTCCTTCCGTCGCCATTTATCTGACTCCATTTACTCTCTTCAACCTTTCCCCAGCCCCCTCCTCCTCTGTTAACCACCCTTCTGTTGTCTGTCAATGAAGTTTATTTGTTTGTTGATTTCTATTTTATATCCTACATAATGAACAAATTGATTTGATTCTTGTCCGAACATTCTTTTTTTTTTTTNTTCTCAGTGCTGGAAAATCAGACCTATAGGCCAAGTTCTTCATTATGTTCTGAAAGAACCAGAAAAGTAGACCATCACAGCACAGTTTTATAAGAGCAGTGTTAGAGTTATTCTCAAGATATTAACAAAGGTCAAATGTTGCACAGTTCACTATGTGGAAGTAAAGGATCAGGGATAGTTTCTCAGATGATCCTGGCGATGCTGAGACTCCCAGATACATAGGCAGTGGGAATTAAGAGAGAAGCATATATTGGGCTGGAAATGGGAAGAGAGAATATGATATGTTTGGGGTATGGCAAATATTTGTGTGAGGCTGATGAGAGATGAGACTAGAGAAGATGTAGGGAGAATTATTGAAGGGTTTATTGGACCAAATATTTGGGGATTTATTGTTTTCATGGAGGAAGGACTTTCATGTATGGTAATCAGGGATTAACATGATAATATGAGTGCTTGGAAATATCACTAAGGTGATATGTGAAGGGTCGGTGGTTTGAGCTGCAGATGGTGATAAACTGGGGGCCGGGAGACAAGTTAAGAGGTAGTTTCAGTAGTTTAGAAGTGAGAGCTAAGGGAGGATGCTGATGGAGTTATAAGTAAAGTAACATTTAGGAGGCAGGGTTATCATATTGAATGGCCAAAGTAATATTGGTGCTAAGTGAAGGATAATTTCTATTGTTGTAGAATCTCATATCTACCAGCTGCAATGGATGTTGGTGCCATTTACTACATTTGCATTTGGAGATACATAGGGTAGGAAGAGTTTTGTTGTGAGGATGTGGGTTAAGATAATGCATTTAGTTTGGGGCATGATGAGTTGAGATGCCTAAAAAATATTCAACTGGAAATGTCAAGTGGAAAGTCATTAGCCGATTTGAAACTCAAGCTATTTAGTCAACAGAGGGGAAGGATGCATCTCTTCAAATGACCCAAGAACATAGTCCTAAGGAAAACTGATATTTAAGGGCATGCAGGAAAGAATGCATATAAACTTGGATGACAGTTACTACTTTGATCAGCATAACATCCCTATAAGGTAGGTGTACACCTTACTCTCTGTGTAACATGGAACTATCTGAGGCGCAAAGAGGCGAGGTATCTTTTCAACAATGAGAAGTACAATCCAGAAATGTCAAAAGAGGGAGGGAGGGAGGTAGAGAGAGAGAGAGAAGAGAGAGAGAATGAGAGTTGTTCAGGACTTGTCATGTTACATATTAGTGTACTTTTGGAAAAACAAATTGAGTACTTAGATAATCCTTAGTAAATTATACTAAGATTAGATTCTAACCTTAAGACTGATTCTAGTATTCAGAAAAAGCCTTTAAACACCATGCATAGATAATCCTTATGTAGTCAGTATGTAACCCAATACTGTTTTCTTTTCCTAATAAAGAAACTCTTACGTGATTTTTTCTAATGTAATTCAAATTGTTATTTATGGAAAAATATTTGTCTTGAATTTATATTATTTTAGTTCTAAGTAGTTGCTTATACTCTGATGCCACTCAATTTGATGTAAGCTTTGCGTTCTTTATAATTTATCAAATGTTATATTAATTAATCTCAGTGTAGTATAGAAATTGGAAAAGGGTTTTATTATGTGCTTTTAGGTCACAGAATGAAAAATGTTCTTTGAAAAGCAATCTATTATCTCTTTTCCATTACATGGAAATCATTTATCTAAAGGTTATAGAATTCATAATTAAATAGAAATTGGAAATCTTTGTCATAGATAGGCTAAATAACCTGCTCACAATTTACAGAGAAACATTTCTGACTTCAGGCTTTCATCCTTACCAACTGTTAATTTCATAGTACCAAAATGATTTGTTCAAATAATTATTTTCTATCTTTATATGAAACATTGTGCCAATGAGTTCATTTGGTGCTGTGGAGTTATCTCTAAAAATGTTCAGATATTTGGTTATGTTCTAGCCCTGTGGTTGATTTATTACTTGCTAGTCAGGGAGCTACCTAGGTATGGAGGCAAGAAGGAACCAATACACATATTATATTTAGAAATTTTAAAATGTCTTTTACAGTACCCACTAAAAAGTCTGTTTTAAAATAAATTGAAACGAATTAGGATAATGGTGATCTTTCTGTATGGGATATTTCTGGATAAAGATGTTGGTATAGCGATAAACTTTTTCTTAGCCTTTATGTAAATATCTCAGGAAACTGCAGACTGCCCCCCACAAAAAATAGATTTTGAAATTAAAAAGCCTTAAAGGGTTTAAAATGCTAGTTAATTGATTTACTTACTAAATGTAGGAAACTGTTTTATACAACAGATCAGTAGCCATCTAGGTTCTGATTGATACTTCCAGTGACAAGTTACTTTTTTAAGACAGCATTCTACATTTAAACTAATCATTGGATAGATGATAGATAGATAGATAGATAGATAGATAGATAGATAGATAGATAGATAGACCTTTTGGGGGGACCATTTTTATTATCTCCTTTTAAATAATTAAACATTTTGTATTCCCCTCCTTTCCCTCTCTTAATAGGAAAAAAATAGCAACATGTAGTAAAAGTTTAGTTGTTCAATTATATGACACACCACTAAAAATAGGCAGATGTTAGCGTTTTGCTATACTTTCTTCAAATATGTCATACACATATAAAAATATTACACATATATTGAGGTAAATGTTTTCTATAAAACATCGTGTGTGTGATATATGTTCTAAATTCTTTATATATGGGCAAGTGTAATGTGATTTTGCATTTTGTTGTATTGTGGTCAGATAACATCATTCATATGATGTTGGTTTATTGCTATTTATTGCTATTTGCCTTATCTTTTGGTATCTAGTCACTTTTTTGTAAACAACCCATTCTGCTTTTAAAGAAATTACTATTCTGATGTATTGAGTACAGGATCACAGATATGACCATCAGATCACTCTTGTTCAATTTTGCTAATTCTTTGGTCAGCTTGAGCAATCAGTAACTGAGATATTAGTTAAAATTCCTACCCCATAATTGTGGATTTTCCCATCTCTTCTTAATGTTTTGCAGTTTTCCTGTATATATATTTGGGTCTCTGTTATTAGCCGCATGCAAATTCAAAATCATCGTGTCTTCATGGCAAGCTTCCTCTCGTCAGCACATAGTGCCAACTTTGTACACACTGAGACTGTTGTTCACGTCTGTACTGCTTGAGCTTCACTGGCATTTGTTTGTTTGAGATTTGCTGGGCATATATTTTTCCATCCCTTTACCTTTATGCCATTTTATTTTGAGTATGTATTTTATCTGGAGAAATATAGATAGATAGATAGATAGATAGATAGATAGATAGATAGATAGATAGATATATGTATAGGTATAGATATAGATACAGATATATGGATTGTGCTAATCTCGAATTTAACTAGTGATTTTCTATGTATACTAATGTGTAATGGATATATTCATTGAAATTTTTCGGAGTCTATAATACTGGTTGTGCTGAGACAACCTATTAAATGTACATTTCTATGGAAATTATTGTCCTTCTCACTGAGCCCTAAAAAGCTTTATTTTTCCTTCTCTTAACTACACATTCTTAGCATTTTCAAGTAATAGCCATCTCTGAATGCTGGTATTTAATAGTAGAAAGACCATGAACTTTGCAGTCAGATTTACCTTAGCTGGACTCAACCCCTCCACTTACTGTTTTAGCAGCTTTGAGACTTAATAAACTTACTTGTAAAATAGGAATAATAATACCCACTTTGTATGATTGTGGTGTAAATTTAAAAATTGATTGAATGACTCCTATACAGAAAGCACTCAAAAGATTAAATTCCTGCACCAAAAGTTTATAGGCAATTAAAACTTCTAGAACATCTGTTGTTTCATGTAAACAGATTTTTAATGAATAGAAGATATTCAAATGACTATTTTGACTTTAAAAGTAGCTATTTAGGCTCTGAAATTTAAGAGGTTAAAAATAATTCAATCCTTTCAGACATAGTATTAATATGTAATTTTTATTTTTATTAGCAGGGAGGACAGAGGAATCCTGCAATA
>NW_017731676.1:496752-578496 GCF_001890085.2 Hipposideros armiger
GGCAAATACGGTAGTTGTGTAACATGGAGCGTGACTGAGTCACGAAAGTGTTCTATATATGCTAGAGATTATTTTTTCATTCTAACATACATACATATTCCTTCAGGTAATTGGTATTACTTCTTTTCCATGGCAGGAATAGCTAGGATCCTGATTAATTTGTTCAAACACACATCTCAGAACCTTCTTACCTAAAACTCCACTGCCATACCTTACGGCCATGGTTTACAGGCTTTTAGAATTCACAAAATATTAAAATTAAAGGGAAAACAATATGTGATGTAAATTTATCAAATTTGTTTGTTGACACCTAAAGTCATAGAAAGAAAATACAAGGAGAAAAGAAACTTACTAAGTGCTATTATCATTATTTTGAAAGGGTATGGGTATTGTTAACATAAAAAATGTGGGCAGGACATAATCTCAAAATAAAGTAGTACCCTTTGATTGAAATTATTTGGCTTTCTGGAAAAACTTACTAACTTAAAATTTATTTTCATTATGCTAGAGACTGGTAAATAAAATGGCATGACCATAACCAATGGACCAGAGGATCAACACCTCTTTGTTGCTCTGTTTTGTTTGTTTGATCCTTTTACTTCCTTTTGGGTTTTTTTTTTTCTCATGCTTATTGAAAGTATTATTATTTTGGTAATTGTTTTTCTTTTATAGCTATAATAGAAAATCAAAGAGTGTGTGTTTACCCAACTGCTATAGAAGTTATTGTCTTTTGTGGCAGAAGTAAAGCCTCCTGTTATTCCATTCATATGAATAAGAATATGAATAATTGTTAATGTTAAGAAAAACAACTAGCATTTATTGTTTCAGGTCTATATTAAGAGCTTTATAATGATTACTACACTTACTCCTATAACACTATGTGAATTAGGTATTATGGTATACAGTTGAACAAACTGATAGAGAAGTTAAACAAGTTGCTCAGGCACATGCAGGATATAATAGAGACTGGAATTTGAAATGACAACCTGTCTGAATCCAGTACCTACCAATTGCTTTAACTTCACTGTCTCTTCCACTGAGTGTATATGTCACTCCTCTAGGGAGTATATACCTACTAAATTCTTTCTCATTATATTGGTGAATTGCTTGAAATAGATACTTGTGGAAAATTAGTAAAATTATATGGTATGGCATGGGACAGTAGATGTTCCATGGGCTTTGAAATCATATTAACCATAAGTGATGGTTAATTTTATATGTAAGCTTGGCTAGGCCACAGTACCAAGATATTTGGTCAAGTACCAGTCTAGATGTTACTCTGAATATATTTTTTTAGATGAGATTAACATTAAAATCAGTAGACTTTGAAGAAAGGAGCTTACCCTACATAATGTAGGTGGGCCTTGCTCAGTCGGTTGACGTCCTCAAGAGAAAAAGACTGAAGTCTCTTGAGCAAGAGAGACTACCACCTATAGGCTGCCTTGGGGCTCAAGCTCTATCAGCTCTTCCCTGGGTCTCCAGCCAGCTGCCCTACCGTGCAGGTTTCAGGCCTGCCAGCCCCTATAACCGTATGAGCCAATTCCTTTTAAAAAATCGCTCTCTCTTTCTCTTTCTCTCTCTCTCTTTCTGTCTTTCTCATTCTCTCTTTCACACACACACACACACACACACACACACACACACACACAGCACAGCACATCCCACTGGTTCTTATTGGTTCTGTTTATCTGGAGAGCTCTAACTAATACAGATTGCAGGACTGAGAATATGGTCATTTGAGCAAGTTACTCAAATTCTTTAGGCTTTAATTCCCTCATATGAAAAAAGGAATTATTTGTGATTATTGAATAACTTAATGCATGTGAAGTATTTACACTGAATGGGATTACATTGAGTATGTAGTATATGTTAGCTAATTTTTATTGTTATTTTCCCCCTACTACTTTAAGAAGCCAGCCTATTTTCTCTGTCTTGACTTCTGGAAAGCTCAGGCAAGTGTTTTATGCTCCACCCCTGTGACTCCACTCAACTTCAGTTACTGTTTTATTTTCCTTTCCCTTCCCCTTTTACTATTTCATTTTTGTGCTTTGGCTTGTGTTAATTGTTCAGATTTTATCACATTGTGATTTAATTTTGTAATGTTTCTTTGGGATATGAGAGATACAAAAAATATTCATAAATTCAGGACTCCATATGTATTTACAATCTAAGTGACAGATTAGAATAAATTTAAACTGGCTCTTCATTTGCTAGTGACAGTTTTCTGCTAGATCTCTTGACCAATTTCACCAGAATTGAGAAGAAATCTCATACATTTGACTAATATGAAGGCAAAGCACCTGGCTGAATTCTAAGTGGGATCTTTATAAACTTGTCTGTGGTATATGTGGGGTTTTTTTGAAAATTTTTGTTTACACAGCTCTACTTGTTAGAAAATAATTTATAGTATTTTTTGAGGTGTGGGGGGCAGGAAGATAAGGAAGAATCCTACTAGTTAGTGTAGGTTACAGTGAGCCTTGTTAAGAGAACTATTCAAGATTTGAATGATGGCCATAAAAAATGACAAAAAGACATATTTTTACAGTTGTTTTTCTGAACATGACAGTGAGTATGGTGGTTATAATTATGTTTGCATTCGTGAGAAAATGACCTGATACAAACAGGTGAGCCACCAGCTAATGCCTTTAGATTTAATTTGGAGTGGATCCAACAATATTCGACCTTGTACTCTTCTGAGGTAGCTTCTAATTGCATTTCCTAAGAAATGGTTGCTTCCCCATTTACCTGCACCATGGTGGGATCAGCTGGTGTGTTCTTATTTCTCCGTGTAGCCTTCAGTGTTCCTAGTGAGAAAACTGTTCATTGAAGGCTTAGATATAATTCATTGAAGTGCAGCAGTGATATGAATGTGTTTAGTCTATGACCCTATTTTCCATTCTCAAGTCTAGCCTTTCCTGTCTAAATCCCTTTATTTAAAATAATTCTAGGTTCTTCCTTTAAAAATAAATCCTTTTATTTAAAATAATTCTAGATTCTTCCAGTATAGGGCTGTTCTTTTTTTAATAGTTCTTTTGAAAGTTTAAAACCTATAAAATTTTCATAGAGGCTTTAGTGTCGTTAGGTACACTGAACACCAGTTTGCTTCAGATTAATTCAACTCACTTAGCAAAATGTATTAATCTAGATCCTTAGATATAGAAAGTGTGTGTGTGTGTGTGTGTGTGTGCATGCACATGCATACTTATCCTTGTATTTAAGTGACTGAGAGTCTAGAGAAGACCTACACAAAGAAAAAATCTTTTGGAGCACTAGCAAAACAGTTCTTTAAAGGATAGGCAGAACTTGACTATGTGAGAAAGGAAAGGAAGGTTCTTTGAGCAAGTAAACCATGTGAAAAACATTAAGCCATGAAAGAGAATGGGATTTGGATAGAAAAGGCTGGTGCTGACTCAGTAGCCCAAGATTAATGGATTCAGTACTTCAATATCATCAAAGTAGGCTTGTGTTCTGATCAAGCCCTAATTTATTTAGACTTTCAGGCTCCAGAGAAAAATGTCTTTAATATTTTAAATAGCATTTTCCACTTACTAAACTATAATTAATATTAATTGTAGAAAATATAGAAAATAAACAAAAGCACAGAAAATAAAATTAAAATACTCTATAACCCTACCACTCATAATTAGCTACTATAAATGTTTGGCAATTATTCTTTTAGTATTTTTTTCTGTATATACACACACACACACACAAAAGACTGTAAACAAAAGTAGATTATTATAATACTAGTTATCACTGTTATACTTTTACCAACATATTTTGCACAATTTTTATGCCATCGTGCATTTTCTTTGAAAATCATATTTAGTATTTTTATTATAAAAGTAATAAAATACTCATCATAAAACATAGACTCTCCTCTTAAGTAAAAGTAAGATGATTAGAATTATCCATAATCTCTCCCCCTAAAGATAATGATAAATATATTTTGCATTTTTTCTCCTATATTCTTCCAATCAACATTTGAACATACTAAAGATTTTTTACATTGAACTGAACAGTAACAAACATTTATATTGTTTACTATATACTGAACATGGTTCTAAGCACTCTACATATATCAACTTTTTTTTTTCACAAAACCTGGTAAGTAATTATTGTTGCCAGGTTTAAAATGAAGTCGTTGAGGCCAGAAAGCTTAAGTAACTTACCTACAACCACACAAGACGGAAGTAGCAGAGCCAGTGTCCAAACCCAGTCCATCTGTTTCCAGATTTTATGGCTTGAAAAGTGTGTTATATGGCTTCTGCCTAGATGTTACGTTCATTTTACACAGTGATTTATTTCCACCTACCCTTTTCCAGCCAAACTTCTCTAAAGAGCTATTTCTGTTTTAGGGTTACATTTCCTCATAGCCTAACCACTCTGTGACACACTCCAATTCAGTACTTTCTTATATCAACTTACCAAAACTGTTGGTTCTTGTAAAAGTCTCCAATGAATTTCAGTTCAGTGGACTCTATGGTCACCCAGTTTATTTGCATCATAAACCCACCCAGGGCTCGGACTGTCCCTCTTTCACTTGTCTTCATTTCCACAGTTCTGCATTATTCGTGTGTCCCACCTATGCCTTCACCCGCTCCTTCTCAGCCTCCAAGGTGGACCGTTATCTTCAGCCCAGCTTCCAAATGTTCCATAGCTTTAGGGCTTGGCGGTAGCTGCTCACATCTTCTCACTCTATATCCTTTCCTTGGCGTGTCCACTTCCACAGCTTAAAACATCATGCATTCACCGTTACTCCCTATTGTGTATCTCTGTGTCATATCTCTTTTCTGAGTTTCAGATTCCTATTTCCAGTTATCTCAGCACCGTCACTTGATAAAGACTGCCTTGAAAATAGTGGCTATCCAAATACCTTTTTCTTCCTGTTTTTGCTGTCTTATACGACACAACAATCCAGCCAGAAATTCGAGCCAGTAATTAGGAAGTAATTGTTATGTCTCCTTCCTTTCTCACTTCCCCCACATTCAGTCAATTGTACTTTCTAACTTTCTTAAATCACTTCACATTTCATATTCCTTCTTTTACTGCCAAAACCTAACCGTCCATTTCTTATCAGGACTGTTGCATTCTTGTCTTTCATCCCTTTTTGTCTCTCTTCAATCCATTTCCCATAGAGTGATAGTTTGAAAATAGATACCTGAGCAAGTCATTCCCTGGCTACATACTCTTTGGTGGCCTCTTAATTGCTTTTTTTTTTTTTTTTTTTTCTGCATCCTGCTACCTGTTGGCNACAAGGTACTAAGTGAACATTATCAAGGAGGAAGAGGAAACAGTTCCTAAAATTGGCCTGAGAATCAGAATGAATCAGAAGGCACATTGATTTTATGAGGCATCATATGATAATACACTGTAGTATATCACGGAGAATTTACTGTTAAATTCTGAAACACTATTTATATAGATTTTGTCAAACTGGGAAGGAAAACAGGTTATTTATGTGTATCAAGTTCTCAACTTATATCAGACTCCTTCAGGAAATGTAGTCTGTTTTCATCATGGAATATTTCACATGTGACTGATATGAATTCTCATTATAAATGGCATATTCATGTTTATTCATATTTTCTATCTAGAAAATATATACACACTGAAGATGGAGGAATAAGAAGGTTAACTAGCAAACTAAACGTAAGAGGAGGGAGACATGGGATGGGGGTGAGCATTGAACTCATAGCTAATTTGAATCCCGTCACCCACTCTCTGATGGAGCAGTGTGGTGTGGGCAAGTTTATTTTCTTTATCTTTCTTGGTTCAACTTTGGTAGGATCTAGTAAGTTATAAAACTCATTTTGGTGGGGCGTTGAAAGAAAATATAACTTATCTAGATTTATGTTATCATCTAAGACTAGAGTTTAACCTAGAAGTTTTGATCTGGTGGCCTACAGGTCAGAACCAATCAACAGGGGTATTTCATTGAGCTTTACTATACTGGTGCCCACAATGTTTTGTTTTGTTTTTAGAATGGCATAATGTATTATGAATATTTTAACCCCAAAGGATTTCACATGAAAACCAGGGTACCTGATATCTGTTTGAAAATTGGGTTATCAGGCAGCTCTGGGCCTCTACTTCCTCACGGCAACAATTGGTATGCTCACAGTCATGATCTCCTCCTTATTAAGGACACATATTGTCCAGTTCACAAGAGCTGTATCACTTCCTAATATATCCCTAAAAATACCCATAAAATGTATCATTCTGCTGATGTAGTGATTTATCCTGTATCTGCTTTGCTTTGTTTGTGTTTCCTGGCTAACCCCTATGATCCTTTAAGTTTATGAACTACGGTTTGTTAAGTATGTGTTTTGAAGATAGTGATTATAATATATTCATCTCTGTTTCTCAGTGCCTAGCAGAGCCTGTCACTCTAGAGATGCTCAAATGTTTGTTGAATGAAGGTATTAATGAATTCTTATTGTAGGCTTCAATGTTATTTCTAATCTAGGGAAGCAGAAGCTAATTAGGGATCTTTAAAGTACAGACCACCTACCATTGGTTTGTTGGCTGTTTGGTCTTTTATCAGGCTTAAAATGGGATGAAAATTAGTTATGGTTGGGTTTTAGGAAGTCAAGTTTAGGAGAAATGGGTCAGTTGTTTGAATCTAAATTTGGAAGATATTTCTAAAATTTCTCCAGACTTTGTTTTTTCAGCTTTAATATGAGAATGTCATATTAAATTCACATTGTGCTGTGAATTTGTCTTGATTCTGTTAGTAAGTTCCTCAAAATGAAATCACATAATAAGTTTGGTAGAGAATTAAAATAGTCTCCAATTCTGGTGTTTTTTTCTGTTTAGCAGAATATGTATATTCTCCAGTATAGAGTTTCTCCAACAAGTATCCAAAAAATATCTAACAAATGCCAGATTAAAGATATAAACAACAAAAAAACCTTAAGTAAAAAATTATTCAAATGGATAGTTAAAACAAGAACATAATAGCTATAAATGTTTGGGAAATAAATTTAGCTAGTACACAACTGGATATAAAACATATATCTAGTTAATTTTTATGTTAAAGATACTTTTTTTAATTGGGTAAATTTTACATGGTAGTTTTGGGAAGACAAGAATAAATCAAATAAAAAATGATAAACATAAAAAAGTAAATGAGNCTTGTGTTCTGATCAAGCCCTAATTTATTTAGACTTTCAGGCTCCAGAGAAAAATGTCTTTAATATTTTAAATAGCATTTTCCACTTACTAAACTATAATTAATATTAATTGTAGAAAATATAGAAAATAAACAAAAGCACAGAAAATAAAATTAAAATACTCTATAACCCTACCACTCATAATTAGCTACTATAAATGTTTGGCAATTATTCTTTTAGTATTTTTTTCTGTATATACACACACACACACACAAAAGACTGTAAACAAAAGTAGATTATTATAATACTAGTTATCACTGTTATACTTTTACCAACATATTTTGCACAATTTTTATGCCATCGTGCATTTTCTTTGAAAATCATATTTAGTATTTTTATTATAAAAGTAATAAAATACTCATCATAAAACATAGACTCTCCTCTTAAGTAAAAGTAAGATGATTAGAATTATCCATAATCTCTCCCCCTAAAGATAATGATAAATATATTTTGCATTTTTTCTCCTATATTCTTCCAATCAACATTTGAACATACTAAAGATTTTTTACATTGAACTGAACAGTAACAAACATTTATATTGTTTACTATATACTGAACATGGTTCTAAGCACTCTACATATATCAACTTTTTTTTTTCACAAAACCTGGTAAGTAATTATTGTTGCCAGGTTTAAAATGAAGTCGTTGAGGCCAGAAAGCTTAAGTAACTTACCTACAACCACACAAGACGGAAGTAGCAGAGCCAGTGTCCAAACCCAGTCCATCTGTTTCCAGATTTTATGGCTTGAAAAGTGTGTTATATGGCTTCTGCCTAGATGTTACGTTCATTTTACACAGTGATTTATTTCCACCTACCCTTTTCCAGCCAAACTTCTCTAAAGAGCTATTTCTGTTTTAGGGTTACATTTCCTCATAGCCTAACCACTCTGTGACACACTCCAATTCAGTACTTTCTTATATCAACTTACCAAAACTGTTGGTTCTTGTAAAAGTCTCCAATGAATTTCAGTTCAGTGGACTCTATGGTCACCCAGTTTATTTGCATCATAAACCCACCCAGGGCTCGGACTGTCCCTCTTTCACTTGTCTTCATTTCCACAGTTCTGCATTATTCGTGTGTCCCACCTATGCCTTCACCCGCTCCTTCTCAGCCTCCAAGGTGGACCGTTATCTTCAGCCCAGCTTCCAAATGTTCCATAGCTTTAGGGCTTGGCGGTAGCTGCTCACATCTTCTCACTCTATATCCTTTCCTTGGCGTGTCCACTTCCACAGCTTAAAACATCATGCATTCACCGTTACTCCCTATTGTGTATCTCTGTGTCATATCTCTTTTCTGAGTTTCAGATTCCTATTTCCAGTTATCTCAGCACCGTCACTTGATAAAGACTGCCTTGAAAATAGTGGCTATCCAAATACCTTTTTCTTCCTGTTTTTGCTGTCTTATACGACACAACAATCCAGCCAGAAATTCGAGCCAGTAATTAGGAAGTAATTGTTATGTCTCCTTCCTTTCTCACTTCCCCCACATTCAGTCAATTGTACTTTCTAACTTTCTTAAATCACTTCACATTTCATATTCCTTCTTTTACTGCCAAAACCTAACGGTCCATTTCTTATCAGGACTGTTGCATTCTTGTCTTTCATCCCTTTTTGTCTCTCTTCAATCCATTTCCCATAGAGTGATAGTTTGAAAATAGATACCTGAGCAAGTCATTCCCTGGCTACATACTCTTTGGTGGCCTCTTAATTGCTTTTTTTTTTTTTTCTGCATCCTGCTACCTGTTGGCTGTTCAGCTCGGGCTGGACTCGAACCGCTGTTGCTCAGAGCTCAAACTCTTGAGCGAGCTCTTAACCAACTGAGCCACTTGGCCGGCCCTTAACTGCTTTTGATATTAATGTTTGAAATCTTTATGGAGCGTCAATGCCCCGGGCACGCCCTCGGGCCTCCGCCACCTACACCTTATCACTTCCATCCACAAGCTTGAATCTCCCAATTTAACCACTTCACCTTTTCATTACCTCATTTTTCTCTCAAATATCACTTCCTTAGGGAAGGCTTCTTCTTCCTCAAAGCCTAAACACAGAGAGCTTCTTGCTAACAGTAGTCATGATTTTAATTAATTATTAATTCTATCAATATGTGTTTACTGTCTGCTTCCCTTGCAGCATTGGAAGCCCTCTGGTGGTAGAAACTGTGTCTGTTTATTCACTGTTGTTTTAGTCAATCGATACATAGTCATTGAATGATTGAGACTTAAAAAAATAGTTTGCTGTACTTTGAGACTTTTTATATTTGTTATGTTTCATATTGAACCTAAGTTTATTGTTAAAATTACTTCATGCCTTAAGACAAAACGTCCTTTCAAAATTTCACTCTTTAATCTTTTACAATAATTTGGATGTGCTCACTTCAACCTGTACCTCCCAAGTTAGGGAGTTGTTATTTCATCAACTAACTAGCTTTTCTAAGTCTTAATTCACTTCCTTTATTATTATTGTTTTTCTTATTATGACAAGATATAGTCTACTATCATATTTAATTAGTTTTTAAAGTCTCATTTTACTGCTTGAGTTAATTTTTCCCACCATTTTTCCAAAAATGATGGTTAGAGTAGTTGAATAATTACTCCAAATCAAACTACTAATACGTGGCAAAACCAGAATTCAAATTCAGGGCTCTATAAAAGACTACATAGCCAATTCCTCACTCTTGATCTGTTCTCGATTATAAAACAAAGCAATTCAGCTTACAGCCTCCTCTTGGTAACTATTTAGTGGATTCAGAACCAAGAAAGATCCTATATTTAAGAATATGTTTATTGTATATAATGTGGATCTTTTGCTTTTTTAGATTCTACAGAAATAGATTGCATTTGCTATAGCTCTTCAGGTAAATTTTGTTGTTGAGTAAAATACATGATAAATTTACCAAATGTAAGTAATTTTCTATTGAGATATTCAGTCATATGGAACATATTTGATTCTAAAGTTACAATTTAGCAGTAGAGAAGAAAAACAACATGTTTCAAATATTATGCAGTTAGAATTTCACCTTGGATGGTAATATCAAATACAACCTTCAGTGAATGTAAAAGTATGACTCCGTGTATTTTAGAGCCAATGCTGAGCACGCATCTTGATTACCAGATGTTAAGGTTAGGCATCTTTAATCATTAAAGTAACCCCGACGCATTTGATATAGATACATTGGTCACGGTCACTAGATGATTCCTGTCCTACTTCAGAAAATTTTGGAATTGTTTCTAAAACAGTTCCTCTGTGAACGTACTTTAAAATATTGGCAAAAATATAGTTGTCAGTATTCTTTCTGAATTCACGATCAGAAAGGCATTCAGTTTTTATGAAGTCTTGCAAGACACTCAGGTTTATTAATCTCGTATGAAGACTTTAAAATACTGGGTAGATAGGTTCCATAATTACAACATTATATAGTAGGTTCTTTGAAAAAAATGTTTGGCTACTTTCTCATCTCAACTAGTAACTGTTTATTCGATATTAATTGTGGAGAGAAACAGGCATACAGAGGGTAGCTATTCATCTCCTTTTCCTCTAGGGCTGAGCCTTCATGATCCTGGAGGGAAACAAGAAAGAAAAGCCTACTCTTTCCCTGTAGCTGTTTATGGAAAGAAGGCCTCAGATACTAAGACACATAATTCTGATGAGGGCCACGCTAGGTGGTCAGTCAATCAGTGTATCACTGTGAAGCATTCAGGCAAATAGAAGCCAAAAGATAGTCCTTTAGGGTAATAATTACATTTCATTTATGAAAAGTGGACCATGTGGTGATTTTATTAAGAAGAAGATGCAGAATCTTTCTTCATATGTTTTCCGATGGGAGAAGATGGTTGAGTTCCTGAATCCAACAATCCTATGTCTCTTGAACCAGTAATAGGTTTTCAAGTCAAATGCAGTTTGCAAACATTTACAGAATGATGCCATAAAGTAGTTTAACATACCTGAAAGTATATATAGCTGCTATCTAAAAAGAGTTTTAGGCTCTAATAAAGAACAAAGAGCATTTGAGCAAAAAGGACTGTAATCTGGGAGTCACAGACTCAGGTAACAACCTAAATTGTGCTCCAAAGAACACAAAGAAAGGCAGGATTTTATAAAGGTGAAACCTACAAGCATGGTTTCCATTTAGGTCCTCCATGCAAATAAAGGATTCTGGCTAGGTTAACAAGGACTGCTTAGGTCAATAAGTAAATGAAGAATGCTGGTGGGTAAAGTGGATTGGTTCCTTTCAAGGTACGGAATGCAAATAGTCTGGTTGCCAGACTAGGGAAAAAGCAAAGTCCAGGTTGTGGTCTAGGGGTTAGCTTAAAAGTTCATGAGTGGATGCACATGAGGCAAGCTTCTTTATGGCCTCCTGACTCCATTTTAGTTTCCTTGATATAAATGACTCTATCTCAGTAATTTTCTTTTCACATAAGACAGAGGCCTGAAACAGTTGCTTCTTGAAACTAGTTTAAGCAGGTGCTGGTACTGAGCACATTTGTGCATTTCCTTCCTTTGTGAATTGCTCCCCCAGGAAACTAGAGACTTGTAGTTGTTACATGGCAACATGATAATGGTGCAGTGCCATTCACTGATATTTTGTTTTGACAATGAGCTATATTTCCTCTGAATAAGGCTAAAATACACTACAAAGGAAGATTTTAAAGTCGTTGTATGACCCTGCATTGTTTGGAATTTACATATATCTCTTATCCCAGTGTATACCTTCGAAAAGTCACTTTAAAAAGTCCCAATAAGAATTTTATCTAAAAATATTAAATTATAACAGCATTGATGTAGTTATGAGCAAAGACTTTATAGGGTGGCTGATAACCAGTAAGGAGGAATGGGGGTCCCAAAACATGTGAATAAATTGCTAGTCAACTTACTCAAATAACTTCTACAATTATACCATCAAATTAAGTTTCTAAAAGAAAATCAGTTGTCATTGATATAAATAACAAATGTATGATTTGTGTTTATCAAAGGTGTTCATCACAGGATAAGAATAAAAAGGGACATTAAGGCTTTAATAATGTACATTATAAAAATTTTTGAATTAAGATTCATAAATTATGACGAATTCATGATATTCAGTTTTAAATTGATGCTGTTAACTTTGATGTTTCATGACATTTTATAATGACATCAGAAGTTTGAAGATGTAAAGTTTACATTATAAATGTATATAAAATTAATATATAACGTCATAGCATTCCAATAGTGTGGTAACAATACATACAATAGATGATAGAAAAATAGAAACATTGAAAGATACATAAATAAATATACATATAAAGACACAGTTATATGAGGATAAAGTCCACATCTAATTCACATTTTCTCCCCGCTGGGTAGTAAGAGTTCTTAGAACATTATTGTCCATAATTATTTCTTACGAAAAGCATTGTTGTTCATAAATGTTTATTGAATAATTAAATGAAGCATAAATAGATGAGTACTTTTTGCAGAATTTGGGTAAATATTACTTCTTGTCTACTAGCAAGTGCTAGCTGATTCCAAAATTAGTAAGCAAAAAATAAGTATCAATTTTGAAAAACTTAGAAATAATTCATCATGCTTCATTTGATCATTTACTTTATTGTTATGGATATGTATGACTTTGCTGGTGATTTAATTTGCTTATTATACCTTGATGTGATTCTCTAATAATTATTTCCCAGTTTATGTGGTATAATTAATTATGTCAATGCTTAATGATGTTTCTCAGAGAGTATAATCACATTTAAGTATCTCTGGGAAAATACCATATTTTAACAATAATAGCACCAATCATGCAACAGATAACACATTATTTATTATTCAGCATCACTTTAGCCTAGAAATCTTTTTATAGTCACAAAGAAAATGTCTTTACTCTTAAGTTTTAACCTATTCTTATCTGAAATGCTCCCTATATGATGCACCCTATATGATGCATACTCTCAATAATGGGCTAAGGTTTGGGGAAACACAAATTGAGAGATTACCAGATAACTATTTATTTTGACCATTTCAGAACTTTTCCCCATGACACTCAATATGGAATAAACCATATAATGGAAATAGAGGGAAAGGATAAGGGGAAATTCCAAAAGAAAAAGATATTAGTTGATTTTTCAAAAATAATATTGCTTTCTTTACAGAGAATATGTATCTGATAACTATAAATGTTTTGCCTTCAATAACTTGTGGTATTAGTGGATTTAAGATTAGATCAAAAGACTAAATGTATTTAAATTCTATTTACTCAAAGCCATATGAAATAAAATAAATATTTCAGTTAAAAATTATTGACTTTTTCTTCTTTTATTGAGAATACTGTATTATCATATGAATAAATTATATTATTTTAAAGAGCTGGAAGCACAGAAGCAACTCAGAGAATTATAATAATTTTAAATTCTTTAATGTGCTTTTAAATAGATTTGATTCTATTATATTATTTTTCTGTCTTTAAAGAATTAAGAAAATGGTATAACATTTCTTGACTAGAGGCAATTGATCAGGATAGTCAAGTGCTTTCGTTTTTAGTGTCTGTACTTTATTGGATGGCTTTTTGCCCTAAACGTTGTTGCCTTTTATACAAAGAAGGAAAACAACTACTTTTACCAGATAGCAGCTAGCCGTAATCCCAATTTTTATATTTTCATTTAGAAGGATCTATAGGTAATTTAGAAATTCAGTGCCTTGAGAAGTAAGTGCTCTAAAAAGAAAACCCTTATTCATCCAACTCTGTGAATAATGGATTTGTAATGACCCTAGAAACACAATTTACGACCTTCCTCAGTAAAAACTGGAAACATTTGAAATATGAATTAATTGAAAAATGGTTAAATAAGTTTTGTCATGTTCGCATAGTGGGATATTATATTGGTATTTTCAATGATATAAGCAAAGTTATTATTAAATAGCATTGAGGGTGCTCATGTTTAAGGTTAAGTGGCATTATTAGGACAAACTGTATATATACAAATGAATGTATAGCTCCCCCTGCTTAGATGATTAAGTACTCTATGATGTCAACTCTATTAAAATAGAAAAGCAGATTAGAATTTTAAAATAGAAAAATAGATTTAAATAAATTATAAGTATATATCTGATTTTTTCATTTTTTTCCTATTTTCCAAGTTTTCAATAATTCTTATTTACTACCTTTAAAATATCAACTGACATTTATGCTTCTCTGTATGTAATCTTCTCTGTCAGAATTGTTAATATTTAAAAACAACTTTCAAACTTCTGAGATACAAGGAGCAGTAAAGTAAGAGACCAGGTTAACCTAAATGTTCATAGAGTTCATAGAAAAAAGTATATGAATGATGTGTTAAATCCATTCATTTTGTTTAAAGTTATATTAAGTGATTGATAATCCTATCTCCATGTTTTTAAAACCTGCTTATATTGTTAACGCCCACTAACACGTGTTAATGATTTTACCCTAATCTTTATTTTTTACCATGTTTACTCCCACTTTTAGTATCTGAAAAGAACAGTTGTGTCTGTAAGTGGAGAAAAGCTAAGGCCATGGGGAGGAACAGGGTGGTTAATATGTTTCTTAATTTCATCTTCAAACTGCTATGCTGATTGTTGGGTGGAACTAATAGATTTAAGTTTATTTAAAGTTTATTTAAGTTTACATATTTCTGCAACCTTCTTTGAACTGGGATTTTTTTCCTCTAAAATTCCAGCATATTCTAGCACAGTTTAGGACTATTTAAAGTTATACTTTATTAGGCTATTACCCGATGCTAACCTATTACCAATTTAATCAGAGTTCTCATCAATAAGTCCAATTATTGAAATACTTATACTTGCCATGTAACAATAGACTCTATAATGTAAAGCAAATATTTCAACCCTAAATTTTTACTATTTTTATGGACATAATATTATCCCATGATGTCTGGCTAATCATTGCCAGTTATTGTAAAACATTATACATGCATTGCCTCATTTAACCCCACAAAGATTCATGTGATAGGTACTATTATCTCTACTTTAGAGATGATAAAACTGAGAAAGTTGACATTTTTCCAAAAAATCAAATAGTATGTAGAAGAATGAAGATTTTGCTTTATGCTTTATCTATCCCAGAGTAATAGCCACTTTGCACTAATTCTATTTGCAAAACCAGTTAAAACATTGGTATCCTCAGAGTTTCATTTGTTGAAGTTGGTAGTTTAAATTGGGCCACAAATTACATATACTTAATGTGACTACTACGTATAAGAAGTCATCAGTTGTAAAATATATTTAATTTAAATAAAATGGAATATCTTACTGGCTTCTCTTTTTTTTTTGTACGTTTACTTGTTTTTGTGCAGAAAACATATCTATATCGCTAATCTATATCTCTATATATAGATATAGAGATAACAAATATAGATATAGATATAGATATATAGAGATATAGATATAGATATATATTCAATAGGGAAGTGTAATAATAATAATTTTACTATCAAACTCTTGCTCTGCCCTTGCAGTTTTTCATTTACCTCTATGAAACATCACAGGTTCACTTAATGTAATAAGATTCATTTCTATATCTAATGAAGTTCTTAGGTGATTAAACAATGAAATTGAAAAAATTTGATAGGAAATGTCCCATATTAATCTCTTCAAGTTATGTTTGTAAAGATTTGTTCAAGTTTTAAGTTTGAAAAGGAACACATGATCCTTCACCAACCATACCCGTTTTACACATAAGAAACACATGAAAACTCCGAAATTCTATTTACATGCACATTTAATTTTGTATCTAAAATATTTATATTTAACTCATTTGAATAGATTTACTCAGCATCTTGTGTGCCTGGATTAGATCTGCTTTTTAATGTTAATAGTAAAGCGTGAAAAATAGGTAAACTTAAATAGGAGTTATCTTGAATAACTGAAATATGAAAGACTTAAGAGCATCCTTCTCCTGTGTGTCAGCAAAGCTCTTTCTCATTCAAATGTAGCACAATCTTCATGGAGAAAAAAATCGGCTTGTTATTTTAGAACAAGTTATTTGGCCTTATAAAAAGGGCCCTGTTTTGTTAACCATAACAAAGCATGTTTCTAATTTATTTTGTTGCACATTTAAAATTCTATTTGAGAAGAAAGCTGTTAAAATCATATATGAATGAAGCCATCTGCAAAGGAATACATGTAATACTATTGATAACTTATGATGAAATTTGATGACAGGTTTAAAAACAAGGACAAGCTATAATCTTTTATTCTGATTCTAGTCATTCTCTCACAATTATTATAGTTATGTTTTTTCTCCTTCATCCTTCTTAAATGTAGTCATAACATCATTCAAAACATTAAGTAATTATAAGAAAACTGTGATCTCATCAAAATGACTTACCCTGAATTATAAATATATTTATAATCATGATATTAAAAAGTATATAAGAAAAAAGAGGACATTTGACTAAGCATTTATTTGATACACATTTTCTTTCAAAGATATCATAAAAGTAACATTCTTTTCTAACCTTAATAGACCTTATTCAGACATACAAAAATATATGAAGTATACATAAAAATAGATAGGCAACAGTATTATTATCTCTAATTTTTAAGCATACGGTTGAAATACAGAGTGATTTTTAAGTAACTGTACTGGACATATTATGAGATATTTTTAATCAGTGAAAAGTGTCTACTTTCTTCCATTACTCAAAATGGAGGACCTTTTTTTGTTTTCCCTATTTGGCTTACAATATTTTTAGTACTTAGTAATATGTACAGCATTGGATTCATGTTGGTTTATTGCCACATACATTGACAATTTTCATCAAATATTTACTTAAAACGTTTTATGATTCTGTGATAGACACTACAGAAAGCAAGCAGAAAAAGACACTGCCAACCCTTTTTAATATATTCCCCTTTTCTGCTAATCAGCATTCACAAGATGATATCTCTATATCAGTCCTAATTGTGTGAATATTGAAACACATGGCTACCCTGCTTTGGGGCTGCACGGAATAACTGCACTCCAGGTGCTTGTCAGAGTATAATCCTAAACCGACCTCAGGTCAAATTTTTCTAAAGCTTGGACAGAATGATTAGCAAGGAGGTTTGCTTGAAGAATGTTGAGTCTATTCATTCTTCTTGGTCCTCTAAAATAGACTGTGGGCTGAGACGAAACATCAGAAAGCCCTCTACCTGGACACTGTTATCTTGCCTGCCCCTGGTACATGCGGTTAGAATTGCTTTCCATGAATTGAACTTTGGCACTGGAACATTAGCCTTTAATGAAGACATTTGGGAAGATGGTTATGTGTGAAGTCAGCAGCTGCTGTCTGTGAGGATCTGTGTCTAGTCTCAGACCAGCATTAGCCTGACTAAGTAGTTTTAGGCAGTTATTGTAGGGGGAAACTACCATCTCAGATATGAAAGACCCAAAGCACCATGCTATGCCCAAGTAGAGACAAAAATAGGGCTAAATGTAGCTAAGTGAGCAGGAGCTCTTGCAGCAAGCTGTGAAAGACAAACAGATAAAACAAGGTTTGCAATCATAGGTTGAGCCCTTGTCACATGGTGAATGATGCATTTTTGGTCTTCAGGGTTGATACATTCAAGACCAGGTTTCTGAAGTTAGTCTAAGGATCTCTGTACCTAGACCTTTGACCACATACTGGTTTTATTTTTGTTTCTTAATACACACCCATCCCATAACTTCTGCAACACACATACATTCAAAATAAATTGAGGAGAATCGACAATTTTGACATCGCCATAAGATAATTAATCTATTTTGTGATAGCTCAAGACAATTGGTCAAAAGAAGTAATGATTAAATGATTAAAAAAATATTCCTTGGAATCTTAATATTTTAAAAGGGTACTATAAAATTAACCATCAAAAAGGAAATACAAATTTTCACATTAGAGAATCGACCTTTGAAATAGTCTGATGATATAGTGTTAGTTTTGAAATTAATTTCTTCACAACTAAATTATTATTATTTTGTTTTAAAGATTTTTATTGGGGAATTGGTGGGGATGGGAACAGTGCTAGGGAATTGGGGGAAGGGGAACAGACAAGTTGCTGTCATTTTGTTCCTCAGTCCAGCCGTGGAGGACGCTGCTTCACCGGCCCAAGTTGGCACTATCATTGCGCTCTTCCTGGGGCGAGGCACATCAGTCGCCGGCTTCTGGATGGCTGCTCACTGCGGCTGCTGTCCGCTTACGCTGGCTGCTGGTTACACACGGTAGCCCATGGCAACCCATCTCCACAGGGGCTGCGACGGGCGACGGCGACTCACAGCAGCCCAGCTCCAGGTTGAGCTGTTGTTTAGTATCTCAGCTGCAGAGGGCAGTGTCACTGGCCCTCACATGTGGGATCCTAACCGGGGCCCTCTGGCGTCCCAAGCCAGCTCCCAACCGTCGCGCCACTCGGCCGGCCCCACAACTAAATTATTTACATTTGTTCTAACAATAATGATATTTCATGATTTTAAGTGTTGGGAGATTATTAAGGAAAAAAACTTTTTTTTTCTTATATCCAAGTCCTGACAGAATGCCAAATGAAACTGAATACAACTTGATCTCACAGTGTCGATTTTTCTGATTCTAATTTAGTTTTCTACTAGATACCAAATACGTTCAGATTATAAGGTCATCCTATTTAGTCGAGGATGATAATATCTTAAATTGTTTTTACAACTAGCGTGGTGGGATCACCTTGACTTTTATACAAAAATTTTTTTAAAAAATGTATAAGCCAAATGCATTTGGATAAATGACTTCTGAAATCTCCTTAGCAATACTGTTTTCTTCATTTTGCTCTTGCACATGAACTCATTCACACCTGCAACAATGATATAGTTCACTAACTTTATATAATCTATGTAATTATATACACATATAATATAATATGTACATATAGAAATATGTACTTAAAATTTTGGCCAATTGTACTAAAATATAGTTGTTATTTGTTATCCATATTATATATTATTTAGCAAAATGTCAACATCTGTAACATTCTTTTTCCCAAATTTCTAATTCCTAAGATATCAAATAGAATCAGATAAATGTGAAATAAGCATTGTAATAAGCTAAATATGAGCTAGGAAATTGCTGATATGAAACATATTTAGTTCAGTAAAGCCAGAGAGATTATATAGAGATATCTTTTTAAAAAAATTCTATACCTTTGTTGATTGTTATAGAAAGGTAGTTTTACAAAATGGATCCAGTGCTAGTTACATTATAAATATAGGATAAACCAAAAAAATCAAAGAGTAGTTTTAGGACTCTCTTAAATTTTGACAGTACAAAATGAGTATAACAGTACATTATGGTAGGCTGGGCAGGGCCAACATAAAGGGGGCGGGGCCACTGTGCTAGTGCTTCTGGTCGGTGCCAACACCTTAAATTTATAGAATAATGTAAAGAGCAAGTAACTTTACCTCACTCTTTTCCACAATAAATCAGGAAATTAAATAGAGTATGTATGAATATGATCATCCCAATTTTGCAGGGAGAAAATGAAAATACAGAAATATTGGTTTTTAAAAACCTTCTATGCAGTAAAATTACACTTTATTTTTTTCATTTCATTAAAAAAATTATATAGCATTCTCCTATATATCACTATAAATAACAACATGGAGGTATAAAGTTTGTGAATTCTGACCTTGAAATAATGTAGTCAATAAATATTCTGAAATTATCTTTAAAGTGTATAGATTATATCATAGTATCAGTAGGTTAATACTGTATTAAAATATGACCATAATGTTGCATGTCATACCGTATTTCCCCATGTATAAGGCGCACCTTAATTTTGGGGCCTGAAATTTGAAATAAAATGTATTACATAAAGTTACTGAACTCAAGTTTTATTCATCATAAAATTCATACAACTCCTCATCACTGTCAAAACAACTCTCAACCATTATCTTGTCCTCATCTGTGTCTGATGACGAGTCACTGTCTTCATATATTGCCTCATCCTTAGCGGGAAATGCAAGTAAAAAAAATCTACAACCACTGTATAAGACTCACCCAGTTTTTAGACCCCAAATTTTTTGACAAAGGGTGCATCTTATATGTGGGAAAATACTGTAACTTATGGTAAACTACATATTGGATAGTATTACTTTTATAAATATGTTTCTCAGCTGTAAATAGCCAGTCTACTTTAATAATTATACAATACACATTTAAAGTGAAATATCAAATTTATGTTTTTGCTTTCTTTCTAAAAAAATAATAAAACTTTAATACCTGAAGGGTGAAATACTTTTTCAGTTTGGTCCTCAAAATAATGGGAATATTCCAGGGTGTATGGGTATAAGATGATTTATGGAAAAGCAGGAAAGCAAAATCCCATTTTTGAGAATCTGCTGTGTTTCAGTCACTACTCCTCTTCCACACATTTTTCTTCCGGTCATCATAAATTCACGGTCAGACCTGCCCCCTGCCTAGCATGCTCCCCTTTGTCTGGCTAACACTAGTTCTTCAAGGTTCAACTCAGTAGCCCCGTCCTCTGAAAAACTTTTCTGGACTTCTCGTTGCCCCCTATCTGCATGAGCTGCATCTTTATTGTGCTACCAGATTGCTTTCAGCTGACTTCTTAAAGGATAGCCACACTCTTTATGTTTCCTTTCTTTCCTGCTAGACTTTGGAGTCACCATAATAAACAGCTATGTGTGTAATCACTGTATTAACAGAACCCAATATGTTGTAGCTCTGGTGAAAATGTGCAGAATGATAAATGAGAATAGGATGAATTGGATAGTGTGAAATCTCAGTAGCTTCTCCAGGAATAAAGATTCTTGCAGGAGTTTCAATGTACACATTACCATAAAAAACATGCAGAACGTTATCATAGTTTACTTACATCATAACCAATTTTTTCTATTTTGAAAACTGGGAAAGAAGAAAAGTATTGAGCCTCATTCTACAGTAGTTATGTTCACCTAAAGTCTAAGTATTTAATACTTTATCAGGAAAAAAAATGACACCCACAAAGAAATTTCTACTTCAAAATGGAATGTTGTTTGAAGCAATATTCTAACATGTAACTTGAATTTAATTCTAGGGCTTCTTTTTATTTATGTGTTCAAAACCTTATACTTATCACGTAAAGATGAAGCAATGTGATATATATCATAAGTCATGTTTTAGATATAAGTACATATGTAATCACAGGTAAAATAATTGTTTATAGTCAATTATATAGTCCACTTGAGAAAAATTACAATTATTGCAAAGATGAGAGGAACAAAGTAAACGATTTACAAGGAAATATATAAATAGAGTACTTGGTTCAATTGTGAAAAAGAGACATGTCTGCCAACCTTTCTGAGATACATGTCTTTTAACCTCAGTGTAATATTTGACAGTGTTACCTATCACTTTCTTGAAGTTAGCATCTTTCTTCACTTGAGTTTACTAAAAACTACTGGTTTTCTTCCCACTTTTTTTTATTTTTTAAAGATGCTGTTTAGTATGCTTTTCCTTCTTGTCTAAATGGAGCTATTTTTTAAGAATCCGCCCTCTGCTCTTTTTTTTTTTTTTTAAGATTATATTGGGGAATTGGAGGAGGGGAACAGCATTGGGGAATCAGGGAAGGGGAACAGACAAGTTGCTGTCCTTTTGTTCTTCAGTCTAGTTGTGAAGGATGTCACTTCACTGGCCCATGTTGGTATCATTGAGCTTTTCCCAGGCGAGGCAGCCGCTCGCCTGCCATTGGGCAGTCGCTCAAAGCAGCCCACGGCAGCCCACGAAAACTCACGCCCACTGCTGGCCAGCNCTCCATAAGCATCTATATTTTGTATTTTTCTATGTAGTAAACTTAGTAATTAATAAAAATGCATTTAGTGTATACATATATATATATATATATATAAATTATAATACATTATATTATGTATAGTGTACATTCCTTTCTAATTGTTTCATTATCTGTCTTTATCAATATTTCAAAGACAAAACCATACCCATATGATACTTAACCTTAAGGTGAATATGAATAGTCATTGCTTTCACAATCATAACCCTTACAGAAAGAGTTAATGCTATGTCTGGAAAATATCTTCAGCTAGTAAAAGTCATATAAGGCAGTGATATACTATTCATTGAATTCTTATATAATTTAAGGAATCTTGTTTTATTTATCTCAAGATTGCTACTGGACTAGAAACATTATAATATTTAATGGTGTAGCTATTGAGGAAAGATGCAGATAATAGTTTTGGACCTAGAAATATAATACTTCTTAATTCATGAATACATTGATACGAAAATCTTTGGGATTCTTTTTGATAAAGAATGCAAAAAAAATTGGGAAACACCGATGGTTTAAACCCACTTTTATTTTTTAAAAGTTTTTCCCAAATGGTTTTTAAACCAATTTTTTCTAATAATTTTATTTGTATTTAACGATGATATAATGGCAATGACCTTTATTATCCAAAATGAACATTCTTGAAAATTCATTTTTACTTGTGTTGATTAATTTTGCTTTTATCATTTCCACTTTTGATTTTACACATCTCTGCCTTTTTCTATCTTCTCTTTCAATAAACAAAATTTAAATTTATATGCATAGAGAAATATAAAACTTCTGGTGTTACTATAGTGCAAAGTCAAAGGAATTAGGTTCACCTTGTAATCTATTCAAAATGCGAATCAGTTATGCAACCAAGAGACCAAGTAAAGCAATAACATGTTTAAAATTATTACAAAATAGCAGTAATTATTAGAATTAACTGAATATGGATGGAAATTTAAGCAAAACATGAATTTGAAATAGTCAATGAGACTCTCAGGGCAAGACCCTTTTTCTCTTAGATTGACTTTGCCTTGAGACCTTAGTAGTGTGTTGGTTATCACTGCTTGTATGTTTATCAAGCAGTATGTTAAATCAGGAGAATGAAGTGTTTTATGTGACATAATCAATTAAATAGACAATGCCTTTTATCCTCTTACCTAAATAAACTTCAAATGTATGAAAGTAATGAGCATGCTACTTTGAAATAATCATTATGTTTATTTCCTCAACACATTTACCTCTTAACAAGAGCTGCGTACCATTGTGGTGTCATATGCTATAAGTAACAAGAAATAACAACTGTAAAAATAATTTGTCCCCAAACTCACATCAAATAATTATACTTTTATAATTGACAAGAATTTCCAATGGAATACAAACTGTATTCCTGGTATGTTAAAATTTTCCTAACTTATTTATTTTAGGACATGCCCTGATGGGAACTCTTAACACACACCTGCATTTGATTTTTAGAATCCGTTTGACAAAACGGCACAGTGATGCAGCTATTTGTGTCTGTTTTTGTTTTTAAAAATCTCAGACCCTGAATGAAAATATGCTAAGATTTGGCTCAATGAAGTAATGGTTTTTAAAACCACAGCACAGATTAAAATTGATTTTCTGTAGATAATATGAATGTATCTCTCCAGGGGCTAGTCAACATAAGGGCTGGAGCTTTTAGTATTTCACATAGAGGATCAAATCGGTTTCTTTCTTAAGACTTTTATATAAAGTTATTATATAAAGAAGCCACAATTCACTTCAGAGCTGCTTAAGAAGGAAATTAAGAAGGAAATTGGTATTGGATGATCATACGCACAAAAAGCAAATGAATCCATAATGCATACTAATGTTTTATAGACAGCATTTTACTGAAGTTAAATTGACTTTTGTCTCTTTTAGATCAGCAGATAAGAATTATGATGGCTTACAGATTTCATAACAGTCATTATTAAGCAACATTTTTTATATCGCTAAAGAAATGGGAAGCTGAAGTAAGAAATAAAGCATACATCTCTGATAATATTCTAGAATAATAGTGATTTTTATCTCTAAATAATTTAAGTCATGCAACTGGAAAGTGATCCAGTATGAAAAGCAATTTGAAATTCAACTTCGCAGAAGACGAAGCAACATATGAATGCAATATTATTTTGTATGACCCTTCACCTGTGTACTTTACAGAACAAATACTAATTAAATTGTAACAATTAGGAGATACATGTTAGCCTTTATTTCTTACATGATAATATATAATGTAAGAAAAGGCACAACATAAATCAATAAGGAAAGAATTCTGTATTATTATTATTACTATTATTATTAATCTAACATTATGTTTCCCATGTGATCATTTGTGTGTTATGAGAGAGTAGCTTATAGTCTTTAGCTTGCAAAAGAATTAGCCAATAGTTTATTAAAAAGGCAAATTCTCCTTCTCCTACCCAAGGATCCGACTAGACAAGTTTTGGTATAGTTCCCAGGAATTTGCATGTCTGAGCACCACCTCAGTTGATTTGGCACAGGTGGCCCATGGATAACACTAAGGAGCAGAGAAAACTGCCTTAGTCAGCAGTTCAGAAAACTCTGGGGAGAAAGACACCAAACAATTTAAGCCTGTGAATGCTTTTTGCTCAATCACATGAGAAATGTGATTATTAAAAATGAAATTATTTTTTAATCCTAAAACAGATAGAGAAGTATGTATAGGTGATTCTTGAAACCTCTCAATGTACTCTGTAAAGTTCTACTGTAGTAGTTAAGTGTTTTACGTTTAACCCAAGTTAAGAGATAAGAGATTATATAGGCTAAATCCTAAAAAAAAAAAAAAAATTGATTAATTGTTGTTAAGTGAAAAATTACTATGAAATTTATTAGTTTTTTAATAAGTATATGATGGGAATACTAATTTTGAATGCACCAAGCTAAAAAATTGTTATATTTGGGACATATACAAATTTTTCACACAAAAAAATGTATATATTCCCAAGACCATCTTTAATATTAAATATTTATTTTCTGTTTCTTTTTTATGGTGAGGAAAGCGAATTGTTTATTGTTAAGGATTTTTCATGTATATTTTTTTATTTCAAATAGTATTTTTTGCAGTCTTCATTAAAAATCAGTTTTGTTGATTTAAAAAACAGTGATGCACCTTCTTCGTATATAAAAAACCAACTACAAATTCTCAAATTTTAATTTTGGTAAATGCACCAAAACAGATACATTATATTGTAGTTAATCTGTCCAATTCTATTTTATTTGCAGATCCAAGAATGGCTTTGTTTAAATTGCCAAACCCAGAGAGCGATATCAGGACAACTTGGAGACATGGGCAAAATGCCACCTACATCATCAGGACCAAAAGCCTCTCCGATGCCTGTCCCAACAGAACAACCAGCTCAGAAGGCAGCAATGCCTCCTCCAGTAAAAGTGAAAAAGAAGGAACAAGAAGTAAAAACAGAAGCTGACAAAATCATTCCAGAAAAAGTAAAAGAAACACCTTTAATTGAAAAAATGCCCCCCAAGGCAACCACAGATCAAAAACAAGAAGAGAGTAAACAAGCGAAAGACAAAGCTTTAGCCCCTCAAGAAAAAAAGCCACCCCCTGAAGACACAAAAACATTTTCAGAAGAAAAAAAGCCAACCAGTAAAGAAATAAAGCCAGTTCCTGAAGAAAAAAAGGCAGTTCCTGAAGAAAAAAAGCCTGCTTCTGAAGAAAAAAAGCCACTTCCTGAAGAAAAAAAGCTACCTCTTGAAAAAAAGTCAACTCCTAAAGACAAAAAACCAACCCCTGAAGACAAAAAATTACCCCCAGGAGCAAAACCATCAGCTCCAGAGGAGGAACTTAAAACTCAAGTACAAATTGCTGAAGAAAAGCCTGAAGGCAGAGAGGCTCCACAGGCCGAGCAAGAAAAGAAGCAACCACAGACCCAGGTGGAAGATAAACCATCTGGGACCCCTCCGAGTTTGCCTGAGGAAGATGATAGGACAACTCAAAAAGGAAAAGATCAGCCACAGGCAGCAGTATGCACAGCAAAGCCCGATCAGGTGGAACCTGGGAAAGAGAAAATAGTAAGTTATGTTTTCCTAACTTTGCACAGTCTAATGTATGTCATTTACTAATTTTTACCTATGTGCAGGAAGTGCTTAATGGTAATTATATAACTGAAATCCTTTAATTAGTGGCATTTAAAAAAAACAAACACCACAATTAAGGGTGACCAGTTAGCTCAGTTTATTAGAGTGTGGTGCTGATAACACCAAGGTTGCTAGTTTGATCCCCACATAGGCCACTGTGAGCTGTGCCCTCCTTAAAAGAGTCAACTATGCGATTGTAGCATGAAAGCAATATGTAACCAATGACCATGGCTATCCCCCAACAAAATTAAAAACCAAAAAAAAAGAAAACGAAGTAATGATTGTTTGCTAAAATGAAGAACTTTGGTTTCTTGACAGCTTAATCTAATTTAAATAAAACATTGATATAAAATTTATTTTTCTAGCTCTATGCTGATCAAATAATTCATCAAAATCCTATGGAATGATAAAGAAGAGTTTCTTATAATTTTAAAATATTTTTTTTCTCCACTATGAACATAAAATCAGTATCCCCCTTTACCATAAAATAATTGGTGTCTTTAAATATCTATTCTCTTATCCACTTGGTTAAATAAGAGTCAAGTTTTGTGGGGGTTTTTTCTCATTTGAAAGCCTTTTAAGATTTGGTCAGCCATAAAATAATTATATAATTGTGATTGAAAAAAAATGTAGAAAAATTTAAGACATTTGTTTTAAAACGTTTGTTTTAGTATTTAGCATGATTTTAAATAATATATTTGGAGTTTTGTGCAATGTGTTTAATATCGAAGGGTTATTTTATAAGCCAAGCATATTCTGCAATAATATATATCTTTTTCTTTTTCTTTAGTAAAACTTTTTTAAGAGTGTTCCTTCTCAACCAATATTTGCACAGGCAATAATATCATTTTTAGAGGAATTCTGGTTTTTCAGAGCTATTAGAGATCTGGTTGAATAATTTTAATTCACAAATGACAGCAATGACTTTCAGGAAAATGAAATGATTTATGAGAAAAGTTATCATTAGAACTCTAATTAGAACCTATAGTCCATCCAGACTCTGGTTTAGTTGCCTTTTTATTTACAGTTTTTAACACATGGTTTCTAACCCATCTCTGGTATATGATGCATAACTCATTAAATAAATCCTGACCTCCCTTTGTTATATTAATGAGTTTATCTGAGTCAGAGAAAGCAGATACCTATATAGTCTCCACGCTAATGGCTGGACCCAGCCACAACCACCGTCACCACCACCCATTGCTTCTCCTAGCTAACCACTTTTCAAAACTTGATGCTTTTTATGGCATTTCCCTTTGTGAAACTACCCTTGGCTTTCATGACCTTTCCCTTTTTGTTCTCTTTTTGTCTTTCTGTTTGCCCCTTATGAGTTCTACCTTGATTATCTCTATTGCTTTCACTTTCCCAGTCTCCATACAATAAGGTTTTCCTTGTTCTTCTTTGAGTTCTACCTTCTTTCCTCTTAGAGGAGCCACATGAACAACTCCTAAATTTACTTGTGTACCTTCTGCCTCTCCTTTGATTGTCAGACCTGCATTTTCAAATACTCAGTAGATCAGCGGTTCTCAACCTTCCTAATGCCGTGATCCCTTAATACAGTTCCTCATGTTGTGGTGACCCCCAACCATAAAATTATTTTCGTTGCTACTCTATAACTGTAATTTTGCTACTGTTATGANTTTTAGTGACCTTACTCTCTCTTCCTGCTACCCTCTATATAAAGACAGAGAGAAAACGAGAGAGAGCACAAGTGAGCACGAAAGAAAGAGAGCCAATGGCAAAAAGGAAAGAAAAAAGATATAATGGGGGAATGAACCCTAATTCTTATCCATGCAAATAAATATATATATAATATTTTGCATAAGTATGTATATTTATTTGCATGTATCTATTTCTAAAAGGAAAGTAAGCCTCTGCTTTTTTTCAAGTTCTGTCAAAATTGTGTTAATATAATAATTCAGAGGTATTAATTCATGTATGTATTATTTATGTAATGGTGTTTAAAACATCAAACACTCTGAGATTACTTTCTTAGTTTAGGGACATATGCATGAATTGTGATAAGAAAGGGACTAGAAAAATTATCCTGGTTTTAGTCCAAGAAAAATGGACCCAAAAATAATGTCAACTAGGAATATGCAATAATCTAAATATACTTTTAATCCATGGTACAATATAGACATTATTTTAGTTGGTATGTTGCTATTATGGAAATGTCTGTTAATGTAATTTACATTATATAAAAACTTACATTTAGAACTTCAACTGCGTGAAATAGTCTTCATGTGGGTATATAGGGGTGTCAGTGTCTTACAGAAATAAGCATACTCATAAAAGAAGAGATGAGGAGGGACAGAAACCACTGATCAATTTAGATCTAGGAATGACAACTCCAGTACAAGGTCCTAACAGTATCAATAGTCTATTAGGTTTTGTTATTGATCCCAACCCTTCACACTCAGTAATTCCTTGAAAATTAGTATTTAAATTATCTTTTTGCTTTTTCTTGGTTTTCATTTGAATATTTATGTTCTAATGCATTCTAACATAATTAATTCTTAAGTCTGCATATGAAGTAAATGATGATGAACCCCAATCATTCAATTATTTATTTTGGATATGAGTTATTCTTGTTTCAATGATTGTAAAAGGAGCAAAAATACTAAGGAAGCTATACATTCTACTCAAAAAGAGTATAATAAGAAAAGGACCTGACACGCCTCTCATTCGTTTTTAGGAGGGACAGAGTAAGAATAGAAGTATCACAAATATGTCATTGCAAACACTTGCAAAGTGGAGTCTAATGAATGATCACAGATTTCTAATATCCTTATCATGTAGTCTGAACAACTGGTTGTGTAACCTGAAAAAAGAGTATGTCAACTGAATTCAATCCTTTTCTGTTTTACAGATGACAAAGGATAATAAATTTAGATATTTAATAAGCAAAAAATCTGATTTTCAGGATGAGAAATTAAATGGTAATGTAAGAGTGCATGGGCCTTCAATAAATAGAATACCCTAATGCCACGACTATAGGTGACATTGATATAATTGACAAGTTGCCAGTAACATTGCCCTCCAATTTTTGGATCTGTCAATAAGTAAAATAGTGATTTCTAAGCAGATTATTGGTGTAATTGTTTCTCTGCTTAAAAATAACATTCTTAAGGATAAGCAAATAGAAAATTAAAAATTTATTTATTTTCTTTTTAATCAAAAGCTTGATAAGTACACAGGGAACTCAATGGAATTATTATAACAATCCCCTTGATTCCTTGGTTTTCCTTTAAAGAATTTTAAGTAGGGGCCATCTAGCTTGTGCTTAAATACTTCTATTGATAGAAACTATATGAGCTTCCCAGTCAGTCCAGTTGGTCTTTTAATGAACATTCATGTTAAAATGCTATTAAGATTTTTCAAACACAAATATGAATGCTTGTGTAGGTTTTGCAGCCATCACTTCCCCACCACTTTAAGTCTAATGGCAAACTTTCAACCTGCTGTAGTGCTTCTTATCACGCTTCAGAAAAGATACTTAAGAAAATAAATAGGCATGTCTGAAGCTCTGAGATTTTGCTTAATGGTATTGTTGCTATAGTTACAGTTGAAATGTTATATAAAGCAAATTGCTTATTGATAGAAAATGCTGAGTAGCACAGCAGCATCCTTTTTTTGGGGGTTTTTATTGCCTTCATTTCCTACTCTCCTCTTAAGATTAATGGATTTTTGGAGCATTGTTTCATTTGGAACAAGTCCTGATGATTTGATGTTAAAATAAGTGCATTTTCTGAACATGTACTAGCTGATAGTTGAATATGTTCTAGTATGTTGTGATAAAGTGGAGTTATTTTTTTATAAACTATTTATCAGAATTTTCCCTATTTGGTGATGAATTCTGATATCCTGGTTAGTAATGTTAAACATCGAATAAAAATGTGATTCATCTCATAGTATAGTCTTTAATTATGTATTTAATACATTTAATAATATAGATGAAATATAAACTTTTATTATGTCTTATACTATTAGGTGAAAAGATATTTATACTGAAAATAAAATGTACTTTAAAAAACAGAAAAACAAATGGAAATGTTTTGAAAGCACCCATAATTATAATTAGTATGTTTTGTTTTTAAAGATTTTATTGGAGAATTGGGGGAAGGGAACAGTGCTGGGGAATCGGGAGAAGGGGAACAGACAAGTTGCTGTGCTTTTGTTCTTCAGTCTAGTTGTGGAGGACGTTGCTTCACTGGCTCTTGTTGGTATTATCATTGTGCTCTTCCCAAGTGAGGCAAATCATCGCTGGCCTCTGGACAGCTGCTCATGGCAGCTCTTGGCAGCTCACACCAGCTGCCTGCCACTCACGCTGGCTGCCAGCCACACACGGTAGCTTATGGCAGCCCACTGGAGCAGAGGCTGCAGCCTACACTGTCACAGGCAACTCACAGCAGCCCAGCTCCAGGTTAAGCTGTTGTTCACCATCTTANGCGAAGTTTTTAATTAAAAACATCCAGTAAAGGGAATATATGTCTAGTGGTTCATAAGCTCACATCTAAGTTTGGCACAGATATGTTTTGTTGGGTCTCTAATATTTAAAAAAAAAATGAAGTTAACCAAGTATAGGTGAGTCAGGCACTCTCTGGTTTCTCACAGTTTCTACATCTAGCTGTGGTCTTACACATTATATTTATCATTACCATCAATACTTGCAAACAGAACCATAGCTTAGAATTGAGAAGATGCTTTGATTTTGAAAGATATAAATGAAATATTATATCCTATAATTATGAGTCTAAAATCATAGAGAATCAAAACTGCAGAGAAATTTAGAGGTCATCTTTCAAAATAGTCAATAGCAAACAATATATTGTTTAGGGATCCAAACATATAGGGTAAAAATATGCACTCAAATGTCATACTTATAGACACGGAAGTTAGGATAATAGTTGATTCAAAGGAGTGAGTTTGAAAGAAGTTTCAAATATAATGATAATATTTAATTCATTTAATTGGATGAATGGTTCACTGGTGTTCACTGTGATGTTATCCTTATGACCTACACATATTTTACAGATGACTTTTGTACCTAGGAATGTTAACTGAAAAGAATAACAAAGGGAAAAAATGTTAGCAAAAAAAATTATATAGTTAATATATAAAAGTAAACAATATGTAAAAAGTACATACATTATATTAAAACCCTAACAAAAACAAAGACCTAACAACAGAAAACTTGAAAGAGTGCCTGTTCTGAGAGAGTACAGGCTATTCCCAAGTGTCCTTGGTTGCCTCTAATCATATTGACAGTGTTCTACTTCTCAAATGGATAGTGCATACATGGATGTTCAACATTCTTTTTTCTTTTTTCTTTTTTTATTACTATTTCGTGGATGGTGTAGAGGCCTGACCATTGCACTGTACATCTGAAGCTGCCATTGAATAATATTATATGTCAACTATAATTTAATACATATCTAGTCATGGGATGTGGAGTAGAGTGTAGGAATGGAGTCAATGGAATGGATGTTCACCTTTTGAAAAAAAAATGTTATTGTATACGTGTATGTGTCACAAATTATTTTTGATGACCAGCTTTAATATTTTGCCATGGTTAAAAAGATACCCAAACCTTTCAATGGCACATTGATGCATGTCACCCTGACTTGAACAAGAGAGTCCCTATTTCTCTTGAAATTCAGCCCAGTTTCTTTGCCATGCTACTTAAGATCCGAAACAGCCTATTAGATGTACTTTTTGCACACATACCAGCACTAATGGATAAAAGTGTCAAATATCATCACCCCTAAAGAACACTTGACGCAGCCTAGCTGTATCACTTAGACCTAAAATAGAGAAGCAAAATCATGAGGTGCAGAGCGTACATAATGAAGGATTTGTTATAAGGATTTGACCTGACACCACTGTGGGAGCTAGATAAGTGATCACGGAAAGGCTACTGGAGCTTGAAGTCTGAAGGGTGGGCAGGCGGAGGAAAGGAAGATGAATTTAAAGTAGGGAAGAGCAACGATAAGCTGGAGCCCATGAGGACAGGCCAGAGCAGAATGCCCATCTGCTCTCATTGCCTCCGACCTGAACGCTGATGCTAAAGCTGAAGAAGAATCCAGAGGAAACTAGAGCAGCTGTATGCCTGCCCGATGTCCCAAGTCCAATAGTAAATGGCAACATGGGTGAGCTACAACAGAGCCTGGTGACTCTTCCTCAATTTCCTGAGCATACAAAAAGCCATCTTGGGGCAGTCCGATGGCTCCGTTGGTTAGAGCATGTGCTCTTAACAACCAGGTTGCTGCTTCGACTCCCTCATGGGATGGTGGGCTGCTCAACTAGATTGAAAATGGCGACAGGACTTGGAGCTGAGGTGCGTCCTCCAGAACTAAGATTGAAAGACAACAACTTGACTTGGAGTTGATGGGTACTGGGCAAAATACACTGTTCCCCAATAAAGTAAAAAAAAAAAAAAAAAGCCATGTGGGTGCTGCTTTGCTTCTGGCTCCAAATCTCACACAAAGTGTCTTTAGTGCCACACTATCCTGGAAAACATTTAAGGAAGGGAATTTGGGAAACATAGTTCAACCTAGACAAATATACGCCTTGCAAAATCAACACACTAATTCTTCCCTGCAAAGAGTATGCCACTGCGTAGGTGTACATTGTAGGGGGCTTAACATCCAGCCAACTTCCCTGACCATCTTGCATGCATCATTCACCATCCAGCCTGACCAGTGTAACCCTCCTCCCTATGCATTTCTGGCTCCCTACTCTGTGACATTATTCTGCCTTTGAATATAATATCAACAATAATGATTAAATTTAAAAGTTGGAATTGGTTTTTACTTAGCCTATAAAATGTTCTACAAATTTTATTCACCTATACTGTGCTTTAAATAATCTGTCTTCCAAATGCATGTAGCTTTGTAATCTTAACAAACATAAAATTCCTCTGTGATAAAGTGTATTATAATCTTTAAAATAAATCTTGTTTTAAAAGTCACTTATTACCTGTAGTGCTGACAAATCAATGACAAAGACTGAAAAAGTATTTTTTGCTTTGATGCAATTATTTGCACATGCAAAATAAATATACACCTCTTGTAATAGAGATATAAAATATAACTATAAAATCAGAGGGATGGGAACTGATCATATAAAAATTGAACTTGGTATCCATATAACATCGATTACATATTTTTTTAACTGTTGGTTATTTTTTATGCTGAACTCATGTAAATAACTATCAGCCTAAAATGTAGTTTACTTGAAAAATTAATCACAAATAGAAATGCCACGAATCCACGAATAAGACTTCCCATTGAGCTTTGTGTTTGTGCTAGAACAGTTAGCTAAAGTCAACACAGTATGTATGATTACCCANAGCTATGACCTCATCTGAGATCTGCTACTTACTAACTTTAGATATTGAGCTGGATGTTACTTTTTAGTTTCTGTGCTTCAGTTTTCATCTCTACCTATGTGAAACATAAGTATAGAAACTCTCTCCCAGGATTGTTATGAGAATTAAATGAGATAAGCATATTCACCATCCCCCAGAACCTTTTCCGCCACCACTTTAAGTCATCAGGTTCCTGATAAATTAGGACCGTTTTTCTTGTCAATGTCAGTTCACTCACTCAGTCTTCTCTTGCCCCTCTAGTCATCTATGTTTGTAACCTCTGCAATGCAGTATCATTCCTCCAGGGTAAACTTGTCCTCTTCAAATAGCAGTAGCCTAGGGAGGAAGTTACATGCTAAATGGAAATCAGCTATCTGTTAAAAATGGCAAATCCATTTTATAGTTCTACTTTTCAACCAAGTGCACTGTGCACACTCAAAGGTTGTGAAAGCAGTTTTGACTTTTCTAGGGTACATTTCTTTAACGAATTCCTTTGAAGATGACAGATTCTATCATGCTACTTTCTTACAGCGTGGTGACTACAGTTAATAATACAGTATTGCATATTTGAATGTTGCTAAGAACAGATCTCAAAAGTTCTCATCACAAGAAAAAAATTTTGTAGCTATGTAAAGTGACAGGTGATAACTAGACTCATTGTTGTGATCATTTTGCAATGTATACAAATATGGAATCATGTTGCATATCTGAAGCTAGTATAATGTCATTTGTCAATTATACCTTGACAAAAAAGAAATCAAAAGAAATCAGGCCACTTTCTGACTCAAAAATATTCCTTTGACTAAGCTGAGTATTTCATGCAGCAAGGCTCCAGCCAACTTCCCCCCCATAGCAATTCTGACCTTGTGTATTTAAGGGTTTTCAGAACACCACATGTTCCTGACAGCACCACTCCTACACTGGCCCAGACTAGGCATTCCACTGTGTTTCTGGCAAGACCCTCCCCTTTTCTCTCTCTGCTCTTGCCCTTTACCCCTGACTCTTTCCAGGTTTCATGGTCTCACTGTCTAGGAAACACTGAGAAGATTTGAAGATTTGAGGAGATGGGGAGTGTGGGAGTCTAGGTAACAAAGGTTGACTGGGGTTGTTGGACTTCTTGAGGTGACTAAGGTATACAGACTGGACTAAGTTCTGGGGTTCATTCCAGTGATCTTTCTAGTTGATGGTTGTTGTGAGGCTGTGAGGCCTGGGATCTGGCTGTTAGGACTTGTCAGTAAATATCTCCTGTTCTTTAGCAGCCAAAGAAATCAATTGAACTTGTACCCTTTATTCAAAGTCTGGCCTATGTGGACTGGTATTTACTTTCTGTTATCATGTATCCATTAAATGATGCTGTAGTTCTAGAATTGCTAGTTTTTTCATTGCCAGGATAATGGTAATGTTTTTGCTGCCAAATATTTAATAATACCATTGCCATTTTGACTTTCTCTATTATCCAGTCTTTCAACCTCAATCTCTCATCACTACATCCCATCCTATTGGCTCTAGGAGCAGAGACAAATAGCACAGGTGAAGATAAAACTACTTATAGTACCTATTCTTCTTTCATTTGTAACCAATGAGTCTTCAGCCTTACATGGACTGCATTTACCTGATTTGCCAGCAATATAATGCCTGCAAATACATAATGCTGAGCAAAAGATTGAACTTGGATAGTCTTGAATGTATAATATACATTATTGGCATACTTCTGCGTGCTAGATAATAAAGCAAATGAATAGTATTTTTTTATGGAATTAAACAAGCTACTTTACACTACTCCCCATTCCCTTGGACTAGCATTCTGACTTACGTTTTTATTGCTATGTTTAGAATATTCCTATAATAGAGGGATCATTAGATAAATTAAAATATATCCACTAATTGGTTATTGCATCATCATTAAAAATCACATTCTTAAAAAATATATAATAGCATCAGAATATTCAATATAATGATCAATGATAGTTTCAAATTTTTCAAAAATCTACCATCAATAGGTAGTCCTTCTTAAAATATGTGTGTATATGTGTATATATATTCATATATGTTTTTAAAAAAATACAAATGGCGTTCATGTTCAATATATAAACCTTTGATCCTAAAGTCTATGAGTGGCTACAGAACAAAAAACTTGAGGAAATTACTAGCTTTAAAACAGATGCCTATAATCATGCCATAACTAGGGAACTAAGTCCTTCATAAATGTTTACTTAAATTTGAATTTTTTCTTTATCCCTACTAATTTCACCCTAGACTCTATAATAGAGCATTATCATCCACATATGAATTGTACATTGTATTTGTTATTTGTGGTGCTTTCTGCTTTTTTCTAATATCTCAGTCCAAGAAAGTTGCTTATTTTGTGTGTGGTGTAGTGCGTACATGTAATGTGTGTGTGTGTGTGTGTCTGTGTGTGGGGGGAGGGGGTAGTGTGTCCTTTCCTTGGAACTTTGGTCCGTTTTTCTGTATTCCAAATCCAGCTGGTTTGTCATGGCCGATTATAAATTCCCCTCCACTTAGATTACCCTGATTTTGGCCAATTTAGTTGCTTCCTTTCTAATCCTAATTTTACCATTCTTACCTTAATCATGTCATTTGACTGAATATTAATTCATATTATATTACATTATATGTATTATGTTTGATATTACTTATGTGTAATATATGTGAATATATATANTATAACTGTAATTTTGCTACTGTTATGAATCGTAATGTAAATATCTTTCTGTTTTCCGATGGTCTTAGGCGACCCCTGTGAAAGGGTCCTTCGACCCCCAAAGGGGTCGCGACCCACAGGTTGAGAACTGCTGCAGTAGATGGTTTCCACTTGAAACCTCACTGTAAGCTGGATCTCAGTATGTCAGAATCCAGTCCACGCTCTATAGAAGCAGTTTCTCCTTCTGACCTTCTGTTTTTGATAATGGCACTACCATTCTCTGCCTGTAGTCTCCTGGTCACTAATCTTCTGAGTAATCTAAGTTTCTTCTTACCCGTTCTTTCCTCTCCAAATCTAGTTTATCACTCCTTATTAGCTCTTATTCCTAAGGACAGGATCCTTCTTATTGCCTTCATGACCTTTCACCAATGATTTGAGTAATCCTATCACGGGTCACTGTGCCTTCTCTTTCTCCCTTCTCCAGTCTATAGTTGTCCGATTTATTTTACAGGGTTCAGATAACTTAAGTCCATCATTCAGGTATTTCTAACTATTCTGTATTGCTTATAAAATATAATATAAACAATACATTTCAAATATTTTGTTAATGCACTACTTTTTATGTTATTTTACAGCTATCACTCCTATTATCATTACTTTCTATTTTATTTTACAACCTCAGTGTATATATACTTATTTATTTTGAAATTAAATGTATGCACTAATTTACTATGTTATTTATAATATAAAATATTCACAAAATATAAAATAAAAATGAGTGAAATAAACTAAACTTATTATTTTATTATATTTATTTAAATATAGACACATTTGATCACCTTAAAATGTGATTAATGATAGTGTTTTATAGAAAGCAGTAATTGTGCTTCAATATTTTTGAAAATCTTGGTCTGAAATTTTATTATAGAGTTATTGAAATTGAACTTCTAAGTTAGGCTTATTTTTATATTTTGACATTTAATGACTATCCATAACAAAAAATATAACCCACAAGGATATACTGGAAATGCAAGAAGTGGGTCAAAGATAGTATTTGTCATATCTTGCTACCTGTTTTCTAAATTTGGAATTGAAAACAAATTTTTTCTTAATTGTTAAAATTCCATAAATAAATGTTAACCTTTCTTGAAACCAATCATTCTTGCTAACTATCAGAAAAAGTATTTTTAAGTTTTTGTCGTTGTTGTTTTTAACAAATAGCTTTAAAACCCAGGTTTTCATCTGGAAAGTTATTTAAAGAAATACAATATTTGATTTGAAGTTTTTTAAATGAGCAGATATGACAGCTTTTAAAAGTGACATGTCATTCTACATAGCATAATCACATGATAATTTTCAAATATCTGTCTTCAAAGGACTGTTCCACATCATAATTTTCTTGAAGAGGCAACTCGTGTTTATTTTTTCCTTAATACCGAAATGGTAGCATATTGCCGATAACCAGGATTTACTTTCTTCCTAAATATCTAATAATTAGTATATTACTGATAACCACTTGTCATCACTGAAAAGTTGAACAACTTTGGAATTTTTCTACTGTTGTTAAGAAAGAATTAAGTCGTCACATTCTACAACTTTTTAAATTAATTTCCCATAAGATAATCAGTAAACATCTGTGGTGAAAATAAATTCATAGTTATTCTATATCTCAGTACAAAATTTTAAAGATATTCTTCAAATTATAAAGGTCTCATTAGTATGCAACGTGTACATCTGTAAAATCTTGAGGCACTGTCCAGTTCTGGCTTACTTGTAACAGATAACAATCAACGCATTTCATATGTACTGCTATATCTGCAACCTTACCCTTTTAAAAAAAATAATTCCAATCACAAAAGCCACTCCTCAGTATTTAATATACAGTTTTTTAATTAAAAATCATACATACACTATTAAACAACTGTCATTATTGCTTTTGTCTTGTAATGTTGCTGATAAAAAGCTTGTAGCAATATGAAGTGTAAGGTTTTTTATTAATGCATTTGTGTGTTTCTTATATAATTAGTATTATCTTTAACATATGCTTTTGTGTGTGTGTGTGTGAAAACCTTCTGTAAGAATATTTTGTTTACCACTTACCTATTATAGGAAAATTGGTTTAGTTGAAGCTAGGTAATATAAGCCACAAATCTGCCTAACTAAAAAATAAGCTTCAATATAAAGGTGAGCGAATGAAACAACTCACTCACTATAATTTCTTATAGTCTAACTTCTGTTTTCTCCCAGGATTCCTCACAGACCATGTGACCAACTAACATAAGAAATAAAGAAATACTAGCGTCAGTCTATTAAATATTAGTAAAATATCATTTCTATTTTAGATTGAAAATATAATTAAAATCTTAACGTTTACCTCTCACTGTCCATTAGATCATTTTGTACACCTCCCTGGGTTTCTGCACCCCATGGCCAGGGCTCCTGTCTAAATAGCTTAGCTTGGTTTTCTCAGCCCTCTGGAATATGGCTCCAGTATAACGTTAGAACAACCTAACACTCCCCAGAAGTAAGAAGTAGAAAACCAGCCAAATAAGCCTTTTTGTGATTCTTGAAGGCAGCTTGTGCTTTCTTCTTCTGAACAAGGTCTTGGCTCTTCTCTGTGCATTGACACTGCACCCTTACATCAACCCTGTCAGAAAAATCCCACCTTGACCTCAGGGATGCTCTACTCTCTCATGGCAGGCACTGCTGCTGCTGGCCCCCTATATTGATTAGTTTTAAATTAGTTTTTGTTGGGAGTCAAAATAATACTCTTCATTTACCTTTTACTATATTCTGGGCACTATGTTAAGTCCTTTTTCTATCATTTAAGCCACACAACTAGGTAAATATATTTCTTTTAAAGAGGAGGGAACTAAATTACTGTGTCCAAGATCACAAGGCTGGGAAACAGCAAAGCTACGATTATAGTCCCATTCTGATTATAAAGGCTGAGCTTTTAAACACTACATATAATACTTCTCTCCTGTGATTCGTTTAGCATACTGCCTTTTCATTATTATCATTATCATCGCCCTTAGCAGCTCCCACTATAATCCGAACCACCGTGTAATGTTCTACTTTGCTTATATATGTATATTGTTTTATTTATGCATTTCTCTCTCATGTGTCATTATTATTGTAGTATATCATTTGTATTTCTTTGTTGTCACATCATTTTCTCCACATTCATTCCTCTTTTTCAAAATGAGTTAAATGGAATTAAAATTTATTCTGAGATATAATAATAAATAATTTGAAAGATGCTTTCTCCTTTACTTTTTTAGTTCAATACCTTAAAATTGCATGCGGCTACAGAATTCTCTCTTTTTACTTAGATGCCTAAACAGAATACTGCTTGTGTGCATTTGGTACGTTAAGTGAAACACTATAGCTTTCTGGATAAAAAACGAAATTTGAACATCCTTTAGCATAAACTTTTATTTCTGGTTAAAATGACCTAGGGGTTAGTATTTAAGTCATATATAGCCATTGTATATAATGACAGCCTAATCATACAGGATGAAAAATAATGAGGTTTTCTGTCGGGAAAAGGACTCCCATGCAGGTGATACTCTCTGATTTTTTTCTCTCCTGGCCCAGTGAGTTTTATGGACTTAATCTTGTTTAGAGTGTTTAGAACACTCAGACTGACAATCCATTGTGATCCAAACATTCTATAACTGATGAACGATCCTTTGTTGTTTTACTTTGGCCCATTAAAATAAATAGCTTGGGGAAAATTAACCAAAAACTTATTGCATTTTTTTCTGTGTATAATATTATATTTAACCAATAATTCAGTTCTTACCCCCAATGATATTCTAAAAGCTTCCATGTAGCTTCAGTGTGGAGGCTAAAAGTTTCAGCATATGAGAAAGGGGCAGAACTAAGATTGGCAGTGAAGATGTGTCTTCACTACTAGAAAAAAACCTCGATATGACACCGTGGCAGGAGTTTCAAATGGGTCTCAATTTATCACTGCCTTTCTGTCTGGCCTCCAGATTAATGAATGGCAGTAGAATATTGGAAGGGACAGGAATTCTCCACTATCTGTTTTTTATTAACAAGTAAAAAAATATGAATCTTAGCTTCTGGAAATTTTGAATAATTGTTTCATATACATAGGCTAGGAAGGCTCAAGTAGCCGTAATTCTATACATGGGAAAAGCACAATACATAATAAAAATAAAAGTGTAATAAAAATAAAAGTACTCTAATGGTAAAGGTACTTAGAAAAATACAGGGAAAATGTGTTCCTCAGGAGTGCTGAAAAATAGCATTGCTTTTTGAAAAACAACTTAAATTATGGCTGTTCCCACTCACTGCCTCCATCTAAGATGACAAACAGAATTCTGATGCAGAGGGTAGATACCTGGAATTTTACTCTTACATATAATTTTGGAGGTCATTCTAGATGTATTTTGTAAAACATGCATTGGATAATTCCAACTCCTGTTCATCTATTCAAATAAAGAAAATAATACAAAATTCAGTGATATTTACACACATATGTATATGTGTTATACATATAACATGTAATTTAGAAAGAACCATTTGAATCTATTAATTTCATTAAATCTTAATAGGCTATTAAATCGCTTAATATTCTTCTCAAAAATAAGTACACAGCCATGCATGTGTGAAGCAACTGAGATAAACCACCCAAACTTTTATTTTGAGGGACTTAGAAATTTGAAAGACAATAAGCCCAATTATGTGTGCCTCCCTCACATAAATCCTTTGATAGTATTCCTCTAGAGTTACAGCATTTCAGACATCCATTTGAAGTTTGAATAATTAGAGAAACCAGAGCCAACTTACACACTGTTTTACATTCTTTTCAGTTTCATTTACTCTTTCATATGTGATCAAATTATTCCCTTGCTAAGCTGTGTTATTCATGAAGCAAGGAGTTGCCGTGTTAAATCTGCGTAGACCAGCTAACCTGCATGGGTACAAATTGCACTCACACTCACACCAGGTAGCTCACAAAGGAGCGTGGATAGCACAGAGGGATACATGGCTAGACAGATGAGTGCCTCAGTGTGCTGATCTCTGTATATGAAGGACAACCTTTTTATTTGTTTTAATTTGAGCAGCAGCAGGTGAAAAGATGAATGTGTAGATGCCTTAAATCAAAGAGGCAGTGGGCCTGGTTGGTGTATGATCTGATGATTAACAAGCTAACACTTGGCTTGTTAAGAAGCAGGTCACTCACCTCTGCCAGGGGACTTTACACCTATGATAGTGTGAAAAAATTTGATGTGATGACTTTTTTCAGTATATCATGGCACAAGTCGTACATGACCAACGGTTCCTTCTGAGCAGTTCAGCCAAGTGCCCTTTGGTAACTTAACCTGATTTCCCTACTAACCACTCCAAACATTTTATCTTCGACCCACAAGCCTATACAGCAAAATCTTTTTTGCCACCTTGTAATATGAAAAAGAAGAAATTTTAGGAGGAAAAATCATCACAGCAGCATCATAGGTTAATTATGATGGAATCTTGTGAGGGGTATGGAGGAAACAGACCAGGAGGAGAGTGGCAGGAGGGAGAAGTGGGTGGAACACAATCCTGAGGAAAGAAGGAAGGCGTGAACACATGGAAAAAGGCCACAAAAGGGGATCATAGAGTAGGTATTTTGTTATGTATGTATTAGTCTTCTGTCTAATGGATCTTAATTTCCTTTGGTCCTAATTTTTGTAAATGTCTGGTCCTAATTTTTGTAAAATGTCAGCAGAACCCACAGAACCCATTGTATAAAATTGTAATTTATCTTTTATTATATTCAACTAATTGTTATATATAACAATAGTATCATTTCTTCTATATATGCATAGTTTTGTTGCATTGTTATATTTATAATGTATGCAGACACAAAATAAAGAATACAAATAATGCCATCAAAATTTGATGATGAAAGATCATATTCTTGACCTTTTATTCACAAGGAGCTTAGATAGCCCACCCCTGTGGTTATGGTGTTTACTATAATTTAGTAAAGGAAGACAAGGAAAGACATAGAAAGCATATTGGACTCAAAAAATGCTCTCTGGCATTTAGTGGGATATGACACGTTGGAAATATCCTCCACTGTGACCATCCGGAAAGATGTTATTAAAAGACTTCTTACCTGTGCTTACCTCAATGTGTAGCTCTTAAGAGAAAGGAGCCTAAGTTACCTGGGTGCCCATTAGACCTACTAGTATAGTCTCACAACTTCAGATAAGTAACCCTTTCCTGCAAAAACACCTGAAATGGTCCAGGGAAATTAATTCTTGGTAAAGCAAAGAGGAGACGTTGCTTTTTGGACTAAAATTGTGAAGACTATATCAAACTTTTTAAATTGAGTCATGTAAATTCAGCAAAAGCATTTTACTGTATAATGTATTCAGGATCTATCGCTAATCATACATAATAAAGATAGATATTGAGATGAAAATGAATGTAAAATGGATACCAAAGCCAACAACATTTATATTTGAGAACTCTGTAGCTAAAAGGAGGAGGAGGAGGAGGAGGAAGGGGAGGGGGAGAGGGATGGGGAGGAGAGGGAGGAGGGGAAGGAGAAAAGGAAGGAAGGGAGAAAGAAAGGCACATGAGAATAAAGGAAGGCAGGATAGAAGGAAAAAAGAGGGTTTTGCATGTTGATTCTATGTTGTCCAATCTGACATCTGGTCCTGTGGGCTACAGATAGGTTAGAAGAGCCCATGCCCAGACACCCACTGAATATATTAAGGTGGTTAGTTCAAGATACTGACTTAGTGGAATCAAGATGACCTCATAGGCCATAGTCAGAAAGTGCATGTTCTCATGCAGTTCTTCATCTGACCTCTTCCTTTCATAAGGGTTGAGATTTTAAACGTGGAAACTAACTGGATCAGTTGGGTTTCATTTTGCTCATAGGTATTTTTAATTTGGATTAATGTAAAAAGTCCATAAGTTTAACATTTTATTTAAGACCTCGCTGATTCCTGGACCTAATTGTTGGCATGGCCTTATCACAGGAAAGCAGTAGGTCAAGCCGGTGATTTGTCTACTCAGAGTCCCATCTCCTAAAAAGCCCTTGTTCCCATTGACAAAGTTAGGGATTGTACTGGCTGAATGGAGCTGACTTTGAAATAGCATCAAGGTAAACCCAAGTATTTTCAAAGTCAGAAGACATTTATAAGTGATATTTGTTAAATGTCTTTCAGGTGGAGTGCTGAAGAAAAATGTGATTAACTACTCTACAAAAGTAATAGCTATTTCTCTTTTACTGAAACCATGAGTCAGACCAATTATTATATAAGTTTTTCAAAGTTTACAATTCCTAAACATTCCTTTCAACTGATATAGCATTATAATGTTAAGCACAATGCCAAGTAAATCTAGTGTTTTACATCTTTTAAAAGGTCTTTTTAAAACAGTGTCTTGTTTGAATCTCACTCAGAAAAAAAAATGTTCTTTTTGGTAGGTGAGGCATATGTAATTATGGCCATGTTACCTGCTTACATCTGTTAAGTAAATTTCCCAATATTCAATAAATCTTGCAGCCAGGTAAAACACATCTTCTGATTCTTTCTTTCTTCCTGTCCTCATGATCTAAAAATATTAATTATGTTCATTCAAGCATCAATTTTTTTCTTTGATAATTTGAACTCTATCTCAAAGTAAATGTACTGAGAAAGATAATCATGTTTTTGAAAGAAAATGGTTTTGAAATGTAAAAGGATAGAGTATTAATGAAATGAAATCAAATGTTATTGAGACCTGATATGTAATTAAACTTAGATGAAATGAAAACTAACCTTAATCAGTATGTATCAACCATTTTCATTTTCTGTGCCCATTCAAAGATTTTTAAAAACAATACTGGCATATAGTTGAAAAAATTTCCTGCAATTATGTCTCTGTTCATAATAGTTATTTGGGAGTAATGGACAGGCCATGCTTATTAGTTTAACCATGTTAAGTTTTCCTGTATCTTTTCCTCCCTGCTAGGAAAAGGAAGATGACAAATCAGACACCTCAAGTTCTCAACAGCCGAAAAGCCCACAAGGTCTGAGCGACACAGGGTATTCTTCGGACGGCATATCAGGTTCACTTGGTGAAATTCCAAGTCTTATTACAAGCGATGAAAAGGATTTGCTCAAGGGACTCAAAAAGGACTCTTTTTCACAAGAAAGCAGCCCTTCCAGCCCCTCAGATTTGGCTAAGTTAGAAAGCACAGTTCTGTCCATTTTGGAAGCCCAGGCCAGTACGCTTGTTGAAGAAAAGTCAGAAAAGAAACCACAACCTCATGAGGTTTCTTTTGAGCAGCCTAAGGACCCACAGAAAACTCAGACTTTAACTGAAACACTGGAAACTAAAATTTCAGAAGGGAAGTTCAAAGAGAGTCAAGCAGAAAAAGATACTTTTAAAAAAGATAGCCAGCAAGACCTTCCTTCCAGAAAGGACCATAAAGAAAAGTCTGAGTTTGTTGATGGCATAATGACAAGAAGACAGCCTTATGATTCAGTTGAAGACAGCAGTGAAAGTGAAAACTCCCCTGTTCCACAAAGAAAACGGAGAACGAGTGTTGGTTCATCAAGCAGTGATGAGTATAAACAGGAAGATAGTCAAGGATCAGGGGAAGAGGAGGACTTCATCCGTAAACAAATCATAGAAATGAGTGCAGATGAAGATGCTTCAGGTTCTGAAGATGATGAGTTCATTAGAAACCAGCTCAAAGAGATCAGTAGTAGTATTGAGAGCCAGAAAAAGGAAGAAACAAAAGGGAAAGGGAAAGTCACAGCAGGGAAACACAGGCGACTGACTCGAAAGAGTAGCACAAGCTTTGATGATGATGCAGGGAGACGCCATTCATGGCATGATGAAGATGATGAGACATTTGATGAAAGCCCTGAACTTAAATACAGAGAAACTAAAAGTCAGGAGAGTGAAGAACTGGTAGTTGCTGGAGGAGGAGGGCTACGTCGATTTAAAACAATCGAACTCAATAGCACAATAGCAGAGAAGTATTCTGCAGAGTCATCACAGAAAAAATCTGCACTGTATTTTGATGAGGAGCCAGAATTAGAAATGGAAAGCCTGACAGACTCTCCAGAAGATAGGTCAAGGGGGGAAGGATCTTCTAGTCTTCATGCTTCCAGCTTCACTCCTGGAACATCCCCTACATCCGTGTCCTCACTTGATGAGGACAGTGACAGTAGCCCGAGTCACAAAAAAGGAGAGAGCAAACAACAACGCAAAGCTCGGCACAGATCACATGGTCCTCTTTTACCTACTATTGAAGATTCTTCAGAGGAAGAAGAACTGAGAGAGGAAGAAGAATTATTAAAGGAGCAAGAAAAGCAGCGGGAATTAGAACAGCAACAAAGAAAGAGTTCTAGTAAAAAATCAAAGAAAGACAAAGATGAACTTCGAGCTCAGAGAAGGAGGGAAAGACCAAAGACACCACCGAGCAATCTCTCTCCCATTGAAGATGCGTCTCCGACAGAAGAATTACGTCAGGCTGCAGAAATGGAGGAGCTCCATCGATCTTCGTGTTCTGAATATTCACCTAGCATAGAGTCAGACCCAGAGGGTTTTGAAATAAGCCCAGAAAAAATAATAGAAGTGCAAAAAGTTTATAAATTGCCCACAGCTGTGTCTTTATACTCACCGACAGATGAGCATTCTCTTATGCAGGAAGAAGGTAGCCAAAAGTCATTAAAAAATGCTGAGGAGATGTATGAAGAAATGATGCATAAAACTCACAAATATAAAGCTTTTCCAGCTGCAAACGAACGAGATGAAATGTTTGAAAAGGAGCCTTTGTATGGTGGGATGTTAATAGAGGATTACATTTATGAATCGTTAGTAGAGGACACATACAATGGCTCAGTAGATGGCAGTCTGCTAACCAGGCAAGAAGACGAGAATGGATTTATGCAGCAGAGAGGGAGAGAACAAAAGATAAAACTTCCAGAACAGATTTATGATGATCCTATGCAGAAAATTACAGACCTCCAAAAAGAATTTTATGAGCTAGAAAGTTTACATTCTGTTGTGCCTCAAGAAGACATTGTTTCAAGTTCTTATATCATCCCAGAAAGCCACGAGATAGTGGATCTGGGTAGTATGGTAACTTCTACCAGTGAAGAAAAAAAATTATTAGATGCTGATGCTGCCTATGAAGAACTTATGAAGAGGCGACAGATGCAGCTAACACCCGAATCCAGTCCAACCCAGCCCCCCATCGGGGATGAAATGATAGAGTCTACTCTGGACTTTGATAGGGCACCCGATGCATCTTTGACATCAAGTATTCTTTCAGGAGCATCTCTTACAGATTCAACCAGCAGTACAACACTCTCTATCCCAGACGTTAAAATAACCCAACATTTTTCAACAGAGGAAATTGAAGATGAATATGTAACTGATTACACAAGAGAAATTCAAGAGATAATTGCCCATGAATCACTAATTTTGACCTATTCTGAGCCTTCCGAAAGTGCTACATCTGTGCCACCCTCTGACACACCTTCCCTCACCTCATCTGTTTCTTCAGTTTGTACCACAGACAGCTCCTCACCCATCACTACCCTGGATAGTATAACCACAGTTTATACAGAGCCAGTAGACATAGTAGCTAAATTTGAAGATTCTGAGATCTCTTCATCAACATATTTTCCAGGCAGCATTATCGATTATCCAGAAGAAATAAGTGCAGGTTTAGATCAGACTACCAAACCAGACGGCAGACCTAGTGCTGATCATATCATGATTTCCTTATCTGATATGGCACCTTCTCTCTTGGAATCTATAGAAACTAAACCCAAGGAGCTAATTGCTGACACTATTTCCACTACCTTACTTATATCCGAGAAAGACCCAATGAAGAAAGCCAAGAAGGAAACTGGGAATGGGATTGTTCTGGAAGTTTTGGAAGCTTATAGAGATAAAAGGAAGGAGCCTGAGGCTGAACTAACAAAAATTAGCTTATCTGAAACTGATTTTGATCAACCACCATCTTCTGGAATAGCCCTTCCAAAGAAGGAGCAGGTTTCAACTACATGTATATCTGGAGGGGTCTTTGGTCAAGCAAAGCCTGCATCTCAGTTACCATTTGGCAGTCCTTCCGTTTCCTCCCTTCCAACTAAAACTCATACATTCTTTCCAAGTTCTCCTTTGGAGACGTCAGCTCAACCTCCTCCCCCACCTCCTCCTCCTCCTCCCCCACCACTTCCTCCACCAACCTCACCTAAACCACCTGTTCATCCTAAAAAAAAGTTAACAGTTATAGCTCCAGTGACTCCAACTACTACAGCTGTACCTCTGATTGACACTGTTACTACTGTAGAGATCACAGCTATTCCAAGGAGTAATGGGTTACCCACTGCACCTCCTCCTGTTCCTCCTAAGCCATCTTCAATTCCATCTGGACTTGTATTTACACATAGACCTGAGCCAAGCAAACCTCCCATTGCCCCTAAACCAGCAGTTCCTCAGCTTCCAGTAACAACACAAAAACCGACGGATACACAACCCAAACCAACAGGTCTATCTTTAACTTCAAATATGACATTAAATTTAGTCACTTCAGCAGATTATAAATTACCTTCCCCTACCTCCCCACTGTCCCCTCATTCTAACAAGTCCTCACCAAGGTTTTCCAAATCCCTCATGGAAACTTATGTGGTGATCACATTGCCATCCGAACCTGGGACTCCAACAGATTCTTCAACTAGTCAAGCAATTACCAGTTGGCCCCTGGGGTCACCCCCCAAAGACCTGATTTCTATTGAACCAGTGTTTTCTGTAGTCCCTCCTATGACAACTGTAGAAATTTCACGTTCATCAGAACAGAGCTTGTACATCTCAGGAGCTCTGGAGACATTCTCTGCTATACCTGTCACAACCCTATCTTCATTTCAAGTGGCCCCAACTTCAGTTACACAGTTTCTGACGAGTGAAGTTTCTAAGGCTGAGGTTTCAGCAGCCAGAAGTACAGCCCCTGGTGTCAGTCTCAGCAGCGTCTCTATAACAATTCCTCCAGAGCCTCTTGCTTTAGATAACCTACATGTAGAGAAGCAGCAGCATAAAGAAAATGGAAAGTTACAACTTACTGGTGATGCCATTGATTTGCGTACAGTACCAAAAGTAGAAATTAAAGTAACTGAAAAATGCATGGATCTTTCAGCTTCTACGATGGATGTGAAAAGGCTAGCCACAACAAAGGAAGCTTATGGGAGACAAATCAGTGCTGTCCAACCCTCTATTATAAATCTCAGTGCAACTCCATCAGCAGTAACTCCAATATCCCTGGTCACTGAGACAGTAACTGCTGTCACATGCACAGCTAGCACAAGTTACACCACGGGCACAGAAAGCCTAGTGGGTATAGAACATGCAACACCACCACCACTTCAGCTTACCACATCAAAGCATACTGAGCCCCTATACAGGATAACAAGTGGTCAGGCCTTTCCTACAGTTAGGCAGGAAGCACCAATAAACTTATCGTTAGGGACTTCAGCACATGCAACGACACTGGCTATGACAAAGCCTGTCACTGCACCTCCTGTTGGTGTCACAAATGGATGGACCGAGAGCACCACATCCCAGGGAATTGCAGATGGGGAAGTAGTGGATCTCAGTACGACAAAGTCTCACAGAACTGTTGTCACGATGGATGAATCCACTTCAAGTGTGGTGACCAAAATAATAGAAGATGATGAAAAACCTGTTGATCTGACTGCAGGAAGGAGAGCTGTGTGCTGTGATGTGGTTTATAAGTTACCTTTCGGAAGGAGCTGCACAGCACAGCAGCCTGCAACTACTCTTCCTGAGGATCGTTTTGGTTATAGGGATGACCACTACCAGTATGACCGGTCAGGGCCATACGGTTATAGAGGGATTGGGGGAATGAAACCTTCCATGTCTGACACTAATTTAGCAGAAGCTGGACATTTTGTCTATAAAAGTAAGAATACTTTTGCTTATTCTGGAGAAACTGATGCAGCAGTAGATCTAACTTCAGGGAGAATTACGACAGGTCAGTATGATGTGGCATCAGATCTTTCCTTGAAATATCATGGTGTTCCTCATCTCATTTCAGGATAAAAATGCAGTCCCTTTTTCCATTTTGCTACTTTTTCTCTTTCTTTGGATGTTTTGGCAACATTTTTTGGAGTACATGTGCGCTTCTGTTTCTTCATTGTTTTTTTTTAATTTGTTCTGCCCAAAGTCGCCTGCATGTGCCTGCATGTTCAACATCGCTTTTATTCTGCATCTAATTAGGTTAACCTGTGGATTTGCATGCAGTCCCATTCATTATGTTCATCAAGATTGAGAGCACTTTCAAACCCCAAAGCATCATTCATTCTGGGAACTGGACTATAACTCTCCCCTGTATTTCAGGTGAGGTAATGGATTATTCAAGCAAGACCACAGGTCCATATCCAGAAACACGACCAGTCATTTCAGGAGCTGGGATTAGTACCCCCCAGTATTCCACAACAAGAATGACTCCACCTCCAGGACCCCAGTATGGTGTGGGGAGTGTGCTGAGGTCATCCAATGGTGTTGTCTATTCTTCAGTGGCAACTCCAATTCCCTCCACATTTGCTATCACCACACAGCCTGGCTCCATTTTCAGCACCACCGTGAGGGATCTGTCTGGTGTGCACACAACTGCTGCAGTGACTTCATTATCCGCCCTTCACCAGAGCCAGCCAATGCCTAGATCATATTTCCTAACAACAGGTGCATCTGAAACGGACATTGTAGTAACTGGTATTGATATCAATGCCAGTTTGCAAACTATTACTATGGAAACTCTTGCTGCTGAGACAATGGACTCAGTTCCCACTTTAACCACAGCATCTGAAGTGTTCCCTGAGGTGGGGGGAGATGAAAGTGCTATTTTAATTGTCCCTGAAGAAGATAAACAACAGCAGCAGCTCGACTTGGAGCGTGAGCTCTTGGAACTGGAGAAACTTAAGCAACAGCGTTTTGCTGAGGAATTGGAGTGGGAACGTCAGGAAATTCAAAGGTTCCGAGAACAAGAGAAGTTCATGGTTCAGAAAAAGCTGGAGGAACTGCAGTCTATGAAGCAGCACCTTCTCTATCAGCAGGAAGAAGAGCGTCAAGCCCAGTTCATAATGAGGCAGGAGACATTAGCTCAGCAGCAGTTACAGCTGGAGCAGATCCAGCAGCTGCAGCAACAGCTTCACCAGCAGCTAGAAGAGCAAAAGATTCGCCAGATCTACCAATATAACTATGATCCTTCTGGAACCGCATCTCCACAAACCACGACAGAGCAGGCAATGCTGGAAGGTCAGTATGCTGCCCCAGAAGGTGGTCAGTTTTGGGCGACTGAAGATGCGACCACCACAGCCTCAGCCGTTGTGGCCATTGAAATACCACAAAGCCAAGGATGGTACACAGTTCAGTCTGATGGCGTTACTCAGTACATTGCCCCACCTGGCATCCTGAGTACTGTTTCAGAAATACCGTTGACAGACGTTGTTGTAAAAGATGAAAAAGCACCTAAAAAGAGAAGCGCTGGCGCTAAAGTCCGTGGACAGTATGAAGAGATAGGGGAAAGTATGGCGGACGATCCCCGATGTTTTAAAAAGATAGTTGACAGTGGCGTACAGACCGACGATGAGGATGCAGCAGATCGGAGTTACACAAGTAGGAGGAGAAAGACTAAAAAGAGTGTTGATACAAGTGTCCAAACTGATGATGAAGATCAGGACGAATGGGATATGCCTACGAGATCAAGGAGAAAGGCTCGTGTGGCGAAATACGGGGACAGCACCACAGAGGCTGAGAAGACCAAACCCCCTTCCAAGGTCTCCAGCATAGCAGTTCAAACAGTGGCAGAGATCTCTGTGCAAACTGAACCAGTTGGAACCATACGAACACCTTCGATACGTGCACGCGTGGATGCCAAGGTAGAAATAATTAAACACATTTCAGCACCTGAAAAGACTTACAAAGGGGGCAGTTTAGGATGTCAAACAGAAGCAGATTCAGACACACAAAGTCCTCAATACCTGAGTGCCACATCTCCACCCAAAGACAAGAAACGCCCAACACCTTTAGAGATTGGTTATTCATCTCACCTTCGGGCAGATTCCACACTACAGCTGGCTCCTTCCCCACCCAAATCTCCAAAAGTCCTTTACTCACCCATCTCACCACTTTCACCAGGCAAAGCCTTAGAATCAGCCTTTGTACCTTATGAGAAACCCCTCCCTGATGAGATAAGTCCACAGAAAGTACTGCACCCAGATATGGCTAAAGTCCCCCCAGCGAGCCCTAAGACAGCCAAGATGATGCAGCGGTCCCTGTCTGACCCCAAGCCTCTGAGTCCAACCGCAGACGAGAGTTCCAGGGCTCCTTTTCAGTATACGGAGGGCTACACGGTAAGAGTGATTCTTTTCAGTTAGAAGACAGTGGCTGAGTGGATGTTAACCATGTGTTTGCAGACTTTAGAAAGCAATGAAGCTCCTGGTACCTTAGAAACCTAATAGTAAATTTCGGGGAGGATTATTGCATTAGGAATTTGGGGTAAAAATAGAAATGTAAACATTCCCTTAAAAATATGACAAAAAGAAAACATTTTTGTGAGGCAAAATTGCAAAAGAAGTTTATTATTTTATGACTTAATAAAATTGAAAGTTTTATTCTAATCTTGAAATCTATATCAATTGTAGAGTGTAGTTTCAATGAATATAATTAATATTCATATTCAGGGATGGAATAAACATTGACTATAAACTGAGAAGTCAAAGTATGACTGTAAATTTAGACCCATGGATACTGAAATGCTTAGTGGGAAGATCCTTGGAGATTATCTAATCATCCTCTTCTTTCTCCAGCCAGAATGTTTTCACAAAAGGGCTTAAGATGCTTACTGCTCAAAAGAGAGCATTTGTAGAGCAGCCAAAAGAGTGTGTGATATAATCTTCATAGTTCACCCATGCTTATTTTTTTTCTGGCATTGTTCTTAATCTAACCTCAGGTAAGCCTTAGTCCTGGTGCTTACACAAGCAAAATAATTTTTATGTTTCTTTGAATAATTGAGATTATTAATTATGTGGAAATACATAGCTATGCTTCAAAGGGAAAAGAACATATATCAATATATTGGACACATTTGTGGAGATCTCCATAGCTGAAAATAAGAAATTATAATCAGCTATTAAAGCAGGTATATTTTACTTAAGAAAATCTAATATATCTCTTTAGAAGGTTATTGATAAATATGATAGTTCAATTTGAAATGAGATTTATGTTCAAATTAAAAGTTTCCCTATAACACTGGTTTTTGAATTCTAAGTCTTTACACCTTAAAGCCTCTAAATAGGTTTTTCTGAGATATCACTATATATCCACTGACCCATGTATGTTAAACATTGGCTGTGGGCTGAAAAATATGCCATTATATATGACTGTAAGTCTATTTATAGGTATATAGATATAACAATAGTCACTAATTACAAATTCATGTCTAAGTTTTCTGGTTTCCTAGTTGCATTCTGTTATTATATACTTTCTCAAACAGTATACCTAAATGTAAAACTGTCTTCATGCAGGGAACAGAAGTTATAACTGTTAAGTCAGAGAACCATTGGTTCACTGAGATTTCTTTCAATTTACAGAGAATTATTTTATATATAGCTTTGTTTCTAGAATTAAATCTATTCTGAGAAGTGATTTTTTAATTCAGCTATAACACACAGGTATTTTTACAGCTGTGGTTTATAAATTCATGTAAAGGGTTACTTGAAAAACTTTGAAAATGTGGTTTTTTATAGTATTTTAAAGTAATATTGAAGGCTTGTCATTAGAAAGAATAATGGGCTTTTCCAGTTCATGTACTGATCATATACTTAATACCTTTAATTATACCTTGTACCATTAATTCAAACAAAATCAGTTAAAGAAGAGATTCAAGTTGTCAATATTTTTTCCACATAGTATTCACTTTGGACTTGGAAGTATGAAATGAAAGATACAGTGGGTTGTATGGGTTCTATTATTGATTGTATTGGTAAAGATTAATTATCTAATCATAAAAGAAGTTGAGTAGAATTACTAAATCATACTCTGAGTTTGAAAAATCCTAGATATATCGAGCGGTAGAGCACAATTCAATAGTCCCTTTTTCTAAAATGCAAACTCAATGTGTGCTTTAATATGGAATAATTGTAAACATATTAAAAGATATTGTTTTATTTTACACACAAGGGAGGTCATTTGATACACAGGCAATGTTTTCAGCACTTTAGATACTAGGTTCTACAGTACAGATTTTATTTTATACTTCGTTTTTCTGCAAATGTCTGGACATGCTTTGAGTCTGTTTTAAACTAAATTTCTTAATTATAAGCATGGATTACTAAGTATTAGTTGTACTGAACAGAATAATTGTGTAAGTAATATTCATAGCGATGTGAGTTTAATTTAAGTCTAGCTCAGTAGTATTCATATTGTTAATTTTCTCAGACCGATAAAGCTGAACAACATCATACCATTCATCCGGCATTGAGATAAAATAGTAACAATTATAATACAGCATGAAAAAAAATTATATAGTATATGAGATTCTGTACTAAGATCTCCTCTCCTAGAAGTGTCAGGAAATGTTTCAAACAGGAGGCTCTGAAACGTGAAGGTAAGGTCTCTATTGGGCCATGAAATGAAAAATGGAGTCATTCTAAATAGAGGGAACAGAATGTGCAAAGGTTCAGACTGATGAACAGACATAAAGCAAACAGGAGAAGGAAAGAGTTTACCATAAATGAAACTGGAAAGGCAAGTAAGGAACAGGTTGCAGGGATCTAATTTGCCAAGTTAGAGTTTGGATATGTGGAGCCTAGACCAAAGCCACCATCATTTTTGTGCATCAGCCCCTGGACTCCCTCTACTCTTGCCTGCCGTATAGTCAGTGCTCCAAGCTGCTTCTAGGGTGATTTTCAAAAATGTACATCAGATTATCGCATGCACTCCACAGCTTAAGCCCTGCCACCCAGGACCTGTGCTGGACAGTTCTCTCCCCAGATCTTTGCCTGGCTAACTCCTGTTTACAGGTCTCTGCTTAAATTCCACTTCCACAGAGAGGTGCCCCATACCTCATTCTCTTAGTAAGTCAACCTATCACCATGAGTCCCCATATCTGAACCCTCCACATTTGTATATATCACTTATTAATATGTTATATGTTTAATCAAATATCATCTTTCTTCTTCAGTAGAACATAAACTCTACAACAGCAGGAATTTTGCTTTGTTTGCTGCTCTAGTTCCAAGTACCTAGAAGAGCACCTGGTACAAAGTAGGCCTTCAATATTTATTGAATACATGTATTAAAGGGATCAGTATAGGCATAAAAGAAATGGTATAAGACATTCATTAAAAGACCCTGACTGCTTACCTTTTAATTACCACAGTCTAGACCCATCCTGTTGAGAATCTAAACTGAAAGCTCCTTTGCTTAAAGTATCAGTTCTACTTTCCTTATTTGTATATAGGCATCTAGCACACTGAACACAAGTTGAAGGGTATTTAGCTGTTAGACAGTCCAACCACCTTACAGATGAGGAACGAAGCCCAGAGTGGGCTGGTGTCTTTATCACAGTTCCTTAAAACACCAGAAACCTGGTCAGAATTGGAATGTTGGACTCTGCACTTCATGGTTCTCATCCTTTATTAGTCTCTCCTGACACATATCGAACTTTTCTTTTTCTTACTAGTTCAGTATTATGCTTGCTGTATTTTTTATCTTGTCATTTCCTTGCTCTTCCTAAAATTCCAGTTGAAATCCCTATTAATTAGTTTTATTCATTTAAAAATTTATTCTTGTTTGCATTCACTCATTATCTGATTCATTCATTGTTCTTTTCCAGACACAGATTAAACTCTAAAAATCTAAGATGAACCAAAGAGGCAGTGTTCATGCCTAACCTCCTACTATGGGCATCGTTTTGTTCTTCTTGCCTATGTATTCTATAAGTTTGTTAAGACTCTCATAACAAAGTACCAGAAATGTATTGTCACTGTTCTAGAGGCTAGAAGTCCAAACTCAGTGTGTCCGCAGGGTTGGTTCCATCTGAGGGCTGTTGCACACCTCTCTCCTTGCTTCTGCTCGGCTTAGCGCTCCTTGTCTTGTAGATGGCTATCTCCGTGTATCTCTTTCCATTGTCTCCCCTCTCTGTATACCTGCCTCTGTGTCTAGATTTCCCCACTTTATAAGGATAACAGTGCTATTGATTAGGTCCCACACTAATGACCTTGGTTTAACTTGATTATTTCTGTAAAGACCTTCACATTCGAAGGTACTGGGGATTAGGCCTCCAACATATCTTCTTTTGGGGGCAAGGAATGGAGACAGAACTCAACCCCTAACAGATTCTTGTCTGAAAGCACTATATTGCATTTTTTGTTTGTTTATAGGCAAATATGGACTGCATTTTAATTTGTTTTGGGCCTCTTTTCCCACGCAATTCATTTTTCTCAATAACTATCTCACAAGCATTTTGGAGAGCTTTAATTATTACTTTTTTTTTAATTTATAGGTAAAATCTCCCTTCCTGGAGTTCCAAAACATTTGTCTTAATTTTACAATTTGGAGCATTTGGAATGGATTTAAATTTTATTCCATTTGTTTTCTATAGGAATTCAATTATGTGGCTTGAGATCCTGTAATTCCCATAGGGTTTTTCCATCATAGAACGTTGGTCACATCTTTTACACAGAAATTCCAAGGCTGGAGTATATATTGTCTAGTTAGTGTTTCATTGGCATTTGATTTCATGCTACCCTTAAGATGTCTTATACATCCAATTGATTGAAATTAGCACCAATTAACATAAAATCATAAAATAATATGAGCATAACTGGATCAGGGTGTTATCTGAACCATTTTACTGAGTTATATAATGTTCCCCAATGTCTGTAAGAGGTGAACTCTATCTGCTTTCCAGACCCCTTCACTCTGCTATCAAAGTCACTGCCCCAAAGCCAAATTCTATTTTTTGACATTTATGTAACCAAGCAGTTTTGTCTTGCATCCTTCTTCCTTTTACAAATATAAAACTTTAATCTGAGTAAAGATGGAAAAAAAATTACCACCTTTTTCCTTAGGTCCTTCATTTTTCTCCCCTGGAAAATTCCCAAGAGGTACCATTAAATTAAAGTCAGAATGTATTCTTCCCAAGGAATGAACCTTGCTGCTTAAATATGACTTGATAATAATGTATTTTCAACATGATTTAGAAAAAGCACAAGAAGAAGTATGCTTTCAAATGAAAGGGAGCATGTACATAGTGATTTCCTAACTTTTATCAGTAAAACTATTTTTCAATTAATATGTTTTATGAAAGCCAAATAGTTTAAAATGGGTGGAAACTGGTGACTAGTGGTCAAATACCTATTTGTAACGGTTGCATTTACCTTCCCATCACTAAGTCTGGCAAGTGTAGGAATCCAGTGAAGTTGATACCCTTTCCTCGACTGACATTTGGCAATATTTGTATTTCCACAACAGAAATTTGCCAACTATCATTAGAGAGCTTTATCTTATGAGTAGGTAGCAATAATTGCCAAATCTCCTAGTAACTGTGTGTGTTTCATATTTGGTGGAGTATAAAATGCTGCTTCTGTAGAATTTTCAGATTCCTATTTTCTATAACCATTTTAAACTTACTCTTTTGGGTAACGAGACCTTCCTTAACTGAACTGTTGAAAACCACCTACCTTTCTAAACTCTATCATTACAGCTTTCTTGATTTTTCTGTATATCACATATCATCAAAAATACTATATTAGGTTCTTTGTAATTGTATTTATTGTTTTCCTTCCCCCATCAGAACTTAAAGGTCAGGATTTTAGTTTATTTAGTTTAGTTTATTTAGTTTACTTCTATATCCCCAGTGCCTAGAACAATGCCTGATTCATAGTAGGTTCTCTATAACAATAAATTAATTTGACAATTTAGTGAGTGAAAGGACTTTATCCATCAAACATTTCAATTTGGGAGGGGGGGGTTACACCAATTTCTTAATTCCACCTGACAAAAAATAAAAACAAAGCAAAACAAATAAAATATTATTTATCCTCCCACTATACATGTTGTGTAGTTCAGTGTTACAGTTTTTCCTTTCACTTTCTCCTCTGGTTTTCTTCCATTTGCTGAATGGCTGACACTGCACTTTCTCACATCTATTTCAGTCCATTATTTTTGTGTGTATCTGGATTATATCTAGCATCACATCTATGAAATTTTCATAAAGCAGAGCACCAAAAGGCCCTTTCTCTTTCTTCTACACAATGAGACTGATTACATCGTTACCCCAGATAATAATTTCAGCAAGGAAGGTTAATATAGTATCTTTTTTTACAAAATCAGGGTAGAAAATGACATTATCCATTGGGAGAAATAGCATTGTAAATTCAAATAATTTGGCGCTAGAAGGGATCAAATTCATTTCAAGATTTTTCTGTCTTAAAAAAATAACAGTTTTCAATTATTCCTCTACGAGAAAGGCATATATTTCATAAATAGCACATGTTTTGTCAGTGGAGATCCATACCGCTTTTTGTACTAAAATTAACTACATTTAAAATGTTATCACCTCTATAAGGTCTTAAAAATACATAGGCTGTTAAGTGTTAAAGCTGTTTTGTCCTCCCCTTAGACTTATTGAACATGTTTAGAGCTTTTTTAGTAATAGACAAACTCTTGATTAAATTCATTTTATTCTAGAGTTTAAGCCAGGATCCTACTGCAAAGCAGATGGTATTCATGAGCTGATATTTACAAAAATATTTTTTGCTTCACTGATTACTGTTTGATAGCTATTTTTAAGATTTCTGGAACCCTTTAATGTCTATTTCTAAGAGTAATTTCCATAACCTAAATTGAGAAATTTTATTTTTGTCAATTTTATTTCTGTCAAAATATACAGATTTAAGAAATAGTGATTATGATGGCCAAGTGTCATTTGAAAAATAATATTTATTTCGGGGTTGTTTTTCATTATTCTTTTTGAAAAGCAGTGTAAGAAATCTCTATTAAAACTGACTTTAATTAAATAACCTGTTTTATAATGGTTGTATTTATATATGTCAAGAAGATTATTCATATGTTAAAGATTGGCTTTGTAAATAATAGAAGTCCCATTTTTTTACAATTTTTATTAAAAATATAGCTAATATACAATCTTATATCAGTTTCAGGTATACAACATAATTATTTAACATTTATATGCCTAAAGAAGTGATCACCATGATAAGTCCATCAACCATCTGATACTGTACCATGCTATCACAGTATCATTCACTATATTCCCTATGCTGTACATTACATCCCCATGACTTACTTGTTTTATACCAGGAAATTTGGACCTCATATTTCCCTTCAACTTTTCTCCCCTTTTTAATTTTTTAATTGCAGTTGACATTTACTATTAGTTTATTAATTTCAGGTGTACAGCATAGTGTTTAGACATTTATATAATTTAAGAAGTGACCCCCTGACTAGTCTAGTACCCACCTGACATTATACATAGTTATTACCATATTATTGACTATATTGCTATGCTTTACTTTAATTCCCCATGACTATGTTGCAACTACCAATTAGTAATTCTTAATTTCTTCACCTTTTTCACCCTGCCCCATAACCCCTCCCATCTATCACCCCAATAAATCAAATACTCATCTGACACCATATGTAGTTACTACAATATTATTGACTGTATTCCTTATGCTATACCCTACATCCCATGACTACTGTGTAACAATGAATTTGTATTTCTTAATCCCTTACCCTTTTTCACCCACTCCCCTGACCCTCCTCCCCTCTGGTAACCATCGAAGTGTTCTCTGTATCTATGAGCTTGTTCCTGTTTTGTTTATTTATTTTGTTCTTTCAGTTCTGCATATAAGCAAACCCACAGTGCACTTATCTTTCTCTGTCTGACCCTCCACTCAGCACAATACCCTCCAGGTCCATCCATGCTACTGCAGATGTCAAGAACCCATTTCCTTCCCTGGTCAAACAATATTCCATTGTATGTATGTACCACCTACTCTATATCCATTGATGGACACCCAGGCTGCCTCCACATCTTGGCCATTGTAAAAAATGCTGCAATGAACATATAGATGCACACACATGTTCCCTCAAAGTAGTGTTTTGGGTTTCTTCAGATAAATACCCAGAAGTGTGATTACTGGGTCCTTCTTGTCTCTTGTTATAGACTTTGTTTTAAAGTCTGTTTTGTCTGGTATAAGTATTCCTACTCCAGCTTTTTGTTTGTTTGTTTGTTTGCTTGTTTCCATTTTCATGAAATACCTTTCTCTATTACTTTACTTTCAGTCTGTGTGTGTCTTTGAATCTGAAGTGAGGCTCTTGTGGGCAGCATATATAAGGTTTTTGGGGGGTTTTTTCTTATTCATTCAGCCCTCCTATGTCTTTTGATTGGAGCATTTAATTTATTTGCATTGAAAGTAATTGTTGATAGATATGTAGCTATTGCATTTTATTGTTCATGTTTTTCTTATTTTTGTTGCTATTGTTGCTGTCTTAAAGAAGTCCCTCTAACATTCCATCTAATACTGGTTTGGTGGTGATGAACTCCTTTAGCTTTTTCTTGTCTGGTAAGTTCTTTATCTGTCCTTTGATTTTAAATGATAACCTTGCTGGGTAGAGTGCTCTTGGTTGTAGGTGCTTCTTTTCATCCCTTAGAATATTTTGTGACAGTCCCTTCTGGCCTGCAACGTTTCTGTTGAGAAGTCAGCTGACATTCTTATGGGAGCTTCCTTGTAAGTTACTGGTTGCCTTTCTCTTGCTGCTTTTAGGATTCTCTTTTTCTTTAACCTTTGCCATTTTAATTATGATTTGTCTTGGTGTGGGACTCCTTGGGTCCATTTTGTTTGGGACTCTGTGCCTCCTGGGTTTGTATGTGTATTTCCTTTGCCAGGTTAGAAAAGTCTTCAAATATGTTCTCAATCCTTTGCTTTCTATCTTCTCCTGTGGTACCCATATGATGTGAATGTTGGTACACTTGATGTTGTCTTAGAGGTCTCCTAAACTATTTTTTTTATTCTTTTTTTGTTTTGTTTTGCTGTTCCGATCAGGTATTTTCTAGTACCTTGTCTTCCAAATCGCTGATTTGATCCTCTGCTTCATTAATCTGCTGGTGATTCCTTCTAGTGCATTCTTTATTTCAGTTATTGTATTCTTCACTTCTGACTGGTTTTTTTTTTATGGTTTCTGTGCTCTTTTTTATGCTTGCTGTCTGTTTGTTGAAGTTCTAACTAAGTTCCTTGAGCACCTTTATAACTATTGTTTTGAACTCTGTATCTAGTAAGTTGCTTGCCCCATTTTGTTTAGTTCTTTCGCTGTAGTTTTCTCCTCTTCTTTCATTTGGGATGTATTTCTTTGTTTCCTCATTTCAGCTGCCTCTCTGTGTCTGTTTCTATGTGTTAGGTAGATCTACATTTCCTAGTCTTGGCTGGGCGGCCTTGTATAGTAGGTGCATTGTGAGGTGCTGACTCTGTCTCCCTGGTCACCTGTGCAAGGTGCTCTAGGAGTATCCCTAGTGTAGGTTACGTGTGCTCTCGTGTTATAGTTGAGTCTTGATTGCATGTCAGTGGGTGGGATTGACCCTCAGGCTGACTCACTGTGGAGTTTTGCCACATCCACAGTTTATAAGTTGAGGTGGGGGTGGGGGGCTTACCCCCTGAGTGGGATGTGCCCCAGTGTGCTCTGGTGCCTGTTAAGATGGCTTGTTTTGTGTGCCACTTGTGGGACTAATTAGGTGGTGCTCTGCTGTGTCTGAAACCAGCCTCCAACTATGTTGGTTCTGGGGCCTCTTGAGAGGGGCACCAGTACAAGCCCAGGTCACCCACTGCCTTTGAATGGCCAGGGACTACCTACTTGGAGCTACAAAATGAACTATGGTTGGTTGCTCCCTGTGCTAAACCTGGAGATGTGTGGGAGAGGCCATACTGTAAACCGAGGATCATTGCCACCAGTACCAGGTCTGGCATAGTTCTGCAAAAAGCCAGGACACTCTGAGGCCTCTGCCACCTGCTGGCTCCCTTAAAGTTCAGCCACTAATAAAACCTCACACAATACACAAATTGGGCGAGGAAGGGTCTCAAGGAGTCAGTAGAGTAGGAAGAGTTGTGGTCGCCCGGGTAATGTACCTTCTGGTTTGGTTCCAAACTGAGCCTGGCACTACTCAGGAAAAGTCTCAAAGTACACCAAGGCCTGTCATTTCCCACCTGGGGCCCAAGGACCCTGATGGTTTTCCAAGAAAGAGTGTAATGCATGTGGGGATGGCTACTCGAGGAGAAAGTGCCTCTAGTGCTGGGGGAGTTGGATGGGCAGCGTCCCGGGGAATCAGCAGGGTGGAGCAGCAGAGCTCAACAGGCCAATCAGATTCAGATTTAGCCTGTGTGGGGGGAGGGCTCAACACAGCATATTCGGCACCTGCCTTCTGGCTGCACAGGAGAAGGACGCCAAGGAGGGAAAATGTCAACTGTCCCTCCAGTCCTCACCCCATAGCCACACAACTCAGTCTCCCCATCTGTGTCTCCGAAGCCCCCTGAGTCACTGTCCTTCTGTCAGAGCCAAGGGTGAGTGGCTGTGAGCTAGTGAGGTTGTGCAAGGGCCCTTTAAGAGGATGTCTGGGTTTCCTTTAGCCTTCTGTTCCACCTGGATGGTCATAATCCTAACAGTTTTTCATAGCCATATGTTGTGGGGGCTCCTCTTTCTGGCACCAGTATTCCAGGCTGGGGAGCCTGGTGTGAGGCTGGCATCCCTCGCTCCTCGGGGGCTGCGGGGACCTCCATGGCCGAGATATCCCTTCCGATTCTCAACTGCCGCATGGAGGTTTGAGGCCAGCCTGTTCCTCATTTCCGCCCCTCCTACTGGTCTTGGCATGGCTTCTTTTTTATATCCTTAGTTATAAAACTTCTGTTCAGCTAGACTTCAGATGGTTCTCCAGGTTGATTGTTCTATAATTTAGTTGTAATTTTAATTTGTTCATGGAAGGAGAGTTCAGAAAAGGCACAGTGTTTTTCTACTCGGCCATCTCGTATCTTTCCTAGAAGCCTCATTCTTTCTATAGCTTTTACCTTCTTTGTTACTAATATATATTTCTTACAATATTTTTATGAATAAAATCTTGCATTTTAAAATTCAACTGTTTTAAAATTAATGTAGGAAATAATATTTTAAAGTGATTTTCAAAACTAAATGCAGTATAATAATATATGGTATTAGTTATTAGGGTATGATAAAAAATTAAAAGTGATGTATACATATATATAAATGTCAGTGAGTGAAAACCTGAAAGTTTTTTAAGTTGATCTTACCAATTTAATGTTCAGTACTTAACATTGCTATTTCATTATAATTAATAGCAGAGGATTCATTTCATAACAAAGCTTTTAAGATGGGAGGGAAAAAATCAGATTATTGGTGTTATCCTTCCCAGACATTACATATCAAAATATGCAAATAAGCGTAATTATAAGACACAGATTTATGTTCATAAAGTTCTGCTGAAAATGTAAAACTAAATATTTGGACATGCCAGTTTAAGTAAGACAGGGAAGTTCTGAATTAATAGAGCATTGATTATTACTGACAGTTTAAAAACATTAACATTATTTAGCATTAATTAGCTTCCTCAGTATTTTATCATATTATTTGTTTCTTAACAATTCACTGCACTTTCCATTTTGAAATCATGCAGTTTATAATTTACTCTACAATAAAGTTATATACAAATTCTCCCATATACATTCCTTCCCGACTCACATACATGCACTTTTATATATTTGTTTATATTTCTGAAAACTACTAATTATTTAGGATTGTCTAATGTGCTGTATTAGCTGTTACTGAAAAAGTGAGCAACTAAAATTACTATGATATAAAAATTTATGAAACTTTGAGGTATATTTTGAGGTATAAGGTATATAGTGGTATTACAATGTATTCAAATAGTTACTTGACCTTTTCTTATATTCAACATCAAAATAGACTTTTTTCTAAATTTTATTTTTATTGTTAGTTTCAGGTGTACAGAACAATGCAATAGTTATCATTTTCACCTTCACAAAGTAACAACCCCCCTCTCCCCATCTATCGCCTCCCCCCCTGATATCATGCTTATCTATTAAAATTCCATTGCCTCCATTCCCACTCTCTACTCCATGTCCCGAGACTATATGTATATATAATTATAGTTGACATAGAATATTTTTCAACATCAGCTTCAGAAATACAGTGTGGTGGTCAGGCCTCTACACAGACTATGAAGACACATATCCCCTACAAGACATGAGTCCATCTGGCCTCATAAGAAATATTTACAACATTATTGAATATATTCCCCAGACTGTCTTTTCCTATCCCTGAGGCCATATTGTAGTTACCAATTTATATTGTCTCATCCCTTCCCCTTCTCCTTCATCCCCACCCCCTCCCTACTAACAACCCTCAGTTTTTCCTCTGTGTCTCTGAGACTATCTCCATCCACATCTCCCATCCATTCAGTTCCTTAGAATCCACATATAAGTGCGATCATATGGTATTTGTCTTTCTCTGACTGAGTTATTTCACTTAGCATAAGGTTCTCTAGTTCCATCCATATTGTTGCAAATGGTACTATTTCCTTCTTCTTTATAGCTGAGTAATACTCCATTGTGTAAATGTACCAAAGTTTCTTAATCCAATCGTCTACCGATGGGCATTTCTGTTGTTTCCAAGTCTTGGCTATTGTGAATAGTGTTGCAATGAACATAGGGGTACGTATATTTTTTCGGATTAACGTCTTGGGTTTTTTTGGATAAATACCTAAGAGTGGGATTGCTGAGTCATAAGGTAGTTCCATTTCCAGATTTTTGAGATACCTCCATACTGATTTCCGTAATGGCTGCACCAGTCTGCAGTTCCACCAGCAGTGCACCAGGGTTCCCTTTTCCCCACAACCTCGCCGGCATTTGTTGTTGATTTTTGATGATAGCCATTCTGACTGGGGTGAGGTGGTATCTCATTGTGGTTTTTATTTGCATTTCCCTGATGCTAAGTGAGGTTGAACATGTTTTCATATGCCTGTTGGCCGTCTGTATGTCCTCTTTGGAGAAATGTCTCTTCATATCCTCTAACCATTTTTTAATTGGGTTGTTTGTTTTTTTAGTGTTGAGTTGCATGAGCATTTTATATATTTTGGATATTAATCCCTTATTATATATATCATTGACAAATATCTTCTCCCATTCAGTAGGCTTCCTTTTTGTTTTATTAATGGTTTCTTTTGTTGTGAAAAAACTTTTAAGTTTGATGTAGTCCCAAATGTTCATTTTTTCTTTTACTTCCCGAGCCCTCGGGGATGTATCAGTAAAAATATTGCTCAGGGTAATGTCTGCAAATTTAGACCCTATATTTTCTTCTAGGAGTTTTATGGTCTCAGGTCTTATATTTAAGCCTTTAACCCATTTTGAATTTGTTCTTGTATATGGCATAAGGAGGTGGTCCAGTTTCATTTTTTTACATGTGTCAGTCCAATTTTCCCAGCACCATCTATTAAATAGACTATCTTTATCCCAATGTAACTTCTTGCTTCCCTTGTCATAGACTAACTGCCCATATATGCCTGGATTTAATTCTGGGCTCTCTATTCTGTTCCATTGATCTATATGCCTGTTTTTATGCCAGTACCATATTGTTTTGATTACTGTGGCCTTGCAGTACGTTCTAATGTCTGGAAGCGTGATTCCCCCCGACTTTGTTCTTATTTCTCAAGATTGCCGTGGCTATTTGGGGTCTTTTTTGGTTCCATATAAATTTTTGGATTATAATTTCTATTTCTGTGAAACGTTCCCTAGGTAGTTTGATAGGAATTGCATTGAATCTATATATTGCTTTAGGCAATATGGACATTTTAACTATATTAATTTTTCCTATTCATGAGCATGGAATGTTTTTCCATTTGTTTGTATCTTCTTTTATTTCTTTCTTCAGTGTCTTATAGTTTTCAGAGTATAGGTCTTTTACTTCTTTGGTTAAATTTGTTCCTAAGTATTTTATAGTTCTTGAAGCAATTGTAAATGGAATTGTTTTCTTAATTTCTTCTTCCGACAGTTTATTATTGGTATATACAAATGCAGTTGATTTCTGAGTATTGATTTTGTATCCTGCTACCTTACTGAATTTGTCTATTAGTTCCAATAGCTTTTTGATAGAGTCTTTGGGGTCCTCTATATATAGTATCATGTCATCTGCGTATAATGACAAATTTACTTCCTCCTTATCAATGTGGATGCCTTTTATTTATTTTTCTTGTCTGATTGCTGTTGCTAGAACTTCTAGGACTATGTTGAATAAAAGTGGAGATAGTGGACAGCCTTGCCTTGTTCCTGATCTTAAAGGGAATGGTTTCAGCTTTTCCCCATTGAGTATGATGTTAGCTGTGGGTTTATCATAAATGGCCTTTATTATGTTGAGATAGGATCCTCCTATTCCTACTTTGCTAAGAATTTTTATCATAAATCGCTGTTGTATTTTGTCAAATGCTTTTTCTGCATCTATCGATATGACCATATGATTTTTATTTTTCAAAATAGAAATTTTTAATAAGCATGTGTGTATACACACATACATATAATAAACATATATATGTAATATACTTAGTGCTTTTATAGTCTCATATAACTAATAAAATATTTTCACATGCAATTGCTTGGTTGGATCCAAACCACTTATTTTTCGTGGGCCTTATGTTTATTTTATTCCATATTTTAAAGATGAGGAAACTGAAGTCCAGATCAATATTCTTTTCACCACCATACCCAGCCAACAGTAATTCCATTTGCATCAAACGAGGCCCTACTACTTAACAGGGTGTTTTTTGGATACTGCTCTGTATCTTGAATTATGTGTAGAGCTTGAATTAGAGCACTAGAACAAGTGTGGTAAGTTAAACAGTCTTAAAGGAGCTCACTAAATCAACTGAGGTAGTTTAGCCTGAAGCTATAAACAACAATGGGGATTTTTATCTATTTTATTTTAACCTCAAGCACAAGTTCAAGGGATTCAAATTATAACAGTTAAAAAATTAACCTTAATGGTTGAAAACAATTAAGAAATCATTAAGGTAGATTATAGAACTGATATCTCAGTATTTTTTGGTTGAAAAATTTTTATGAGTTGACAGATAAAAATTTAGTTTTTTTGAAGAACAATAAATAACCTTCTTGAGGGAATAAAAAATCAGTAAAAATAGAAGATTTGAAGTTAAAGTTGATTACACTCATCACTCTCTCTCCTCTTTTTCTTTCCTCAAATAAATGTTTAAATATACTTGTATGAAAAATAAAACCTTGGATTGTGAGTTACTTGGTTTGCGAGTGTTCCGCAAGTCAAGCAAACATTTCTAATACATTTTAACATGGTAAACGAGCGATGTCTTGCAATACAAGTAGTTTGTTTCCGGAACGAATTGGGCTCACGAACCAAGGTATTACTGTATATTCAAAAAGTGTTTGGGCCCTCTCATAAACCATTTTATCTGCATGGATAAATTACTCTTTATAGATTGGACCAAATTTAAACTTATCTATTATGTAGAATATTTTAGCATGACAGGGACAAGGCAAGTAAGTCCCCATTGCTTTTTCGGATAAAACTCAGCCCTAATCGTAGATCTGTCTCCAGGCTTGGAGGATACTTGTATGGTTTAGTCATTTACTTCTTTGAACTTCAGATGAAATCACTGTTTAAAGTACTGATTAATGCTAATTGTAGAGAGTTTTACAATACTTTGTAAAAGACTCAACATCATAACATTAATTTCCTTTTGACATGAATAAATGTACATGAATTTCTTCAGTGTGTTATGGGTATTAAAATGATAGAAATGTTTCTAACAAAACAGCAATGTTATTGTATTTTTTTAAAAAAGCTTTTTTACTGGTAGTTTCGACTGGTTCTTCCCTTTATAGCAGGAGTTGATGCTTATAAATGCTCACTCAAATGCACAATAATCAATAAACTCAGATTTTATTAGTTATCCACTTGGAAAATCATCTTATCACCCATCAAACTATGCCTCTATTCTCATGTGATTGTAGAAGGAATCAGCATTTGATAGTTGTTCATAGCATTCATTATCCTAGTCCAGCAGGACCACATAAAAGTTAATTGAGAAAATAGACAGTATCTGTTCATTTTCCGGTGAGCTGATTTGTTTTTTCAGTTCTTATGCAATCATGTTTTCATAGTCTTTACATTGTCAATGCTTTTAAAGTATCTCTTTGTTTCCCTTTGTGTTTACGGGTCATCAAGCCTTATTTCTGCCTCACTAAGAGCATATAGGCAAATATGTTTTGCTGCCCTCATACATTTTTTTAGAAGTGACTACAAAAAGTGATTTTAAACTTAGTAATAACAACATTAGGAGATTAAAAGGAAGAGAAAAGGAGGCCATCAGTACATTCAAGCATTTTCTTTTCTCCTAGAAAAATAATCAAGAAAATATAATGTTGAATAGAGCAACAAACCAGTTAAGAAATATATCTGTATTCTCACATAGCAATGCATCATTCAAATGGAAATGGAAAATTTAGAAATATAATGTCCCTTACTTCTGCGACCATTATCATTAGCCTCACTTTACTTTTTATACCCTTGTAATCAGTAATGGTTCACTTTACAACATTGTAATATTGAAATGCCATATTTCTTCAATACTTTAGAATAAGTTAAGCTTTTGAAAATAGTGCTGCAATGACTATTAAGGCACACATTTGTTTGAGTACCTGTTTTGAATTCTTTGGGGTATATAACTAGGAGTGAAATTTGCTGGGTTATTTTGGTAATTCCATAATTAATTTTATAAGGAACTGTCAAACTCTTTTCTACAGCAGGTAAACCATTGTGCATTCCTACCAGCAACATATGAGGGTTCCAATTTCTCCAAAGCCTTCCCAGTATTTGTAATTTTCCATTTATTATTATTATTATTATTATTATTATTATTATTACCATCTTAGTGGGTATGAATTGGTTTCTCATTGATTTTAATTTGCAGTTTGTTAATGACTAATACTGGGCATCTTTTCATGGGGTTCTAGACCATTTGCATTCCTCTTTTGGGCAAATGACTGAAGTACTTTGCCCAGTTTTAACTGGGCTGTTTGTCTTTTTGTTGTTGAGTTGTAAAAGTTCTTTATATCTCTGGACCATTATCAGATATATGATTTGCAAGTATTTTCCCCCATTCTCTACATTGTCTTTCTGCCTTCTGTACAATGACTTTTGATGTATAAATTTTTTAAATTGAAGTTTAATTTATCTATTTTTTTTTATTTTGTTACTCATGCTTTTGGTGTCATATCTAACAATCCATTACCAAATTCAATGTCTCAAAGGTTTATCCCTGTTTTCTTCTAAGAGTTTTGTGGCTTTAAATCTTTTATTTAGGTAGTTGATCTATTTTGAGTTAATTTTTGTATAAGGTGTAAGGTAGGTGTCCAACTTCATTCTTTTGCATCTGGATATACAGCATCATTTGTTGAAGATACTGTTCTTTCCCTATTGAATGTTCTTGGCACTCTTGTTGAAAGTCAGTTAGTCATATATGTAAGGGTTTATTACTGCACTCTCAATTCTATTCTATTAATTTATATCTGTATTTAGGCCAGTTTCATACTGTTTTGATTACTGTAGTTTTGAAGTTGTGAAATATGAACGTGTCGGTCCTTCAACTTTATTTTTCTTATTCAATATTGTTTTTGGCACTTGCAGGCTCTCTTTGAAATTACATAGTAATTTGATTATCAGCTTTTCTATTTCTGTAAAAGAAGGCCATTGGAATTTTTATAGGAATTGCATTGAATTGTAGATCACTTTGGATAGTATTGCCATCTTAACCTTACAGTAAGTCTTCCAATCCATGAATGTTGCATCTATTTCCATTTATTTAGCTCTTCTTTTTTTTTCTTTTTTAGCAAAGTTTTATAGTATTCAGTATAAAAATCTTTTACCTCCTTCATGAAATTATTCCTGTGTATTTTACTCTTTGATCACTGGTATAAATGAAATTGTTTTCATGATTTTCTTTTCAGATTGGCTATTGCTGGTGTATAGACACAACTGACATTTTTGTATGTTGATCTTCTACCCTGCAACTTCCCTGAATTTGTTTGTTAGCTAAGTTTCTTTGTAAAATCTTGGTATTTTTTGTATATAGGATCATGTCATCTGTGAATGGATTGCTTTATTTCTTCCTTTCCAATTTGGATGTCTTTTCTCTGTTTTTTTTTTTTTTCCTTGCCTAACTTCTCTGGCTAGAACTTCCAATACAACGCAGAATAGCAGTGGTAAAACTAGACTTCCTTTTCTTGTTTCTGATCTCAAGAAAAAAGCTTTCAGTCTTTCTCCATGGAGTCTTTCGCTATTAAGTATGATGTTAGCTGTGGCTTTTTCATAAATGCTGTTTAGCATGTTGATGGAGTTCCCTTCTCTTCCTGACTTATTTTAATGTTATTTCCATGAAAGGGTGTTGGATTTGATGAAATTCTGTCTCTTCGTCAACTGAGATGCTCATAAGAGTTGTTTTTGTTGTTGTTGTTGTTGTTTTTATTCTACTGTTGCTCTATATTACACTGATTTTAGTATTTTAGTATGTTAAATCACATTGCATTCCTGGGATAAATTTTACTAAATCATCCTTTTAATATACTGTTGGATTTCGTTTACTAGTATTTTGTTGAGGAATTTTCTATCTTCATAAGTGATATTGCTTTGCAGTTTTTGTGGTATATTTTTCTCACTTTGGTATCAAGGTAATAGTTTCCTCATAAAATAAATTAGGAAGTGTACACTCCTTTTCTGTTTTTTGAACTATTTTAGGGATACTGGTGTTCATCCTTCTTTAAGTGTTTGGTAGAGTTTACCAGGGAAGCAATTTGATCCTGTGCTCCTTTTGTCATTGTTGTTGGAAGGTTTTTGATTACTGATTCAACCTCTTTACTCATTATAGACCTGTTAAGATTTTTTATTTCTTTTCTATTCAGTTTTAATTATTTACCTGTTTCTAGGAATTTGTCCATTTTAATTTCATTGATGTTATTTAGTTTGTTGGCATGCAGTTGTTTGTAGTGTTTTCTTATAATCCTTTGTATTTATGTAAGTTTTCCTTTATATATTGATTTCTAGCTTCATTCCACTGTGGCCAGAGAAAATATTTTATATGATTTAAATTATTTTAAATTTGTTGAGATTTGTATTGTGGCCTAACATATGGTCTATTTGAAAAATATGTATGTACACTTGAGAAAATGTGTATTCTGCTATTGTTGGGTACAGTGTTCTATAGGTGCCTATTAGGTATAATAGGTTTATGTGGGGTTTTTTTGTTTTTGTTTTTGTTTTAAGTCCCTATCTCCAGGTTGATTTTTTTTCTCTAGATGCTGTAGCTGAGCTGGAGTATGGGGGATTATAAGAGAGTAAGCAAATTCCACAAGGCTTTCTTACTAAACTATAGTAATATTTTTCTTCATTAAGCATTCCCCTGTTTGCTCTAAGTTTTCTATTAGATTTCCAGAGTTCATAAAAGGTTGATTCTGTCTGCTTTTGCCAGTGTAATGATTGATTTAGTGGAAGGACTGAGTCTTGGAATTCCCCACTGTGCCATTTCTATGATGTCACTCCAGTCATGGCATAAAATTTCATTTATAATTTGTTCTGTTTCACTTTTGGATAAGGGTAATAAAAATAATTGACAGCTCACACATTTCATTTTTAGCTTCATATGAAGAAGAAGTTAACTCTGATAAACTTATCTTTTTGTAGCTATGGGTCATTCTTTAGCATTCAGAAAAACTGTGGACTATATATTGTGGAGCTATTTCTTGTTTTTTTGTTTTGTGGATGGCAACATGTATTTACATAACCACATTTGATTCTCATTACAATGACAGACAACTGTCATTTATTGAGTGCTTCATATCCAAGCAATCTACTAAGTACTTGAGACAACTAAGCTTATTTTATCTTATAGGGAATGAACGAAGTATAGGTGTTTGATCTTCAAATTACAGAGTCAAAAACAGAATAAAGAAGATTAAGTAGTTCAAGGCTAGCTGAACAAGTAAATTGCAAAGTCATGATTAAACTTGAGTCCCTGAGTCTAAATCCTAAATTATTTCAGTAAACTAGACCTCTTCCTCGTCATTCTACATATGGCCTTACCTTTTTTTTCCCCCAATGAATCATTATTAGCTTAGATGATGAAGTCCCAAAATTTTTATTATTTCAGAAAAAAGCATTTAGTTTCTAAATTTTTGAATTCCTGATACCAGCAAATCATAATTTCCATTGAGGTTTCATATGGATGTTTGGTAGTATAATGTGTGTTACATGCCATTGAGTTGGCTCCAACTCCTGGCAACCCTATGAATGAATGATGTCCACAACATCCTGTCCTCAACAGCCCTGCTCAGCTCCTGTGGGCTCATGCCTATGGCTTCTTTTATGGAATCAATTCATCTCAGATCTGGTCTTTCTCTTTTTCTGCTCCCTTCTATTTTTTTCTAATATTAGGTTTTTTTTCAAAGAACCCCACGTTCTCAGGATGTTCCTAAAATAAGATAGCTTCAGTTTTGTCATCTTTGCCTCTAGCAGTGTTTCAGGCTTAAATTGCTCTAGGGCCTACTTGTTTACTTTTCTGGTGGTCCAGGGTATCTATAGAGCTCTCTTCCAACGTCATATTCCAAATGAAGTACATTTTTCCTATCAGCCTTCTTCACTGTCCAACTTTTGCATTTGTACATAGCAACTGGGACAATGAGGGTATGGATAATCTTAGCCTTGGTCTCTAATGACACATTTTTGCTCTTGGTGAAGTTTCCCTATTTTTTCATTGCTGCCCTTCCGAGTCTCAGCCATATCTTGGTTTCTTGGCTGCAGTCACCATTTGATTTGATGACTGACCAAGGTAAGCAAAATCTTTAACAATTTCAGTATCTTCATTGTCTATGTTAAAGTTGTGTATTTCTTCTGTAGTCAGGATTTTTGTCTTCTTGATGTTCAAATGCAGTCCTGATTTAGCACTTCCTTTTTTCGCTTTCATCAGAAGTCATTTTAAATCATTGCTACTCTCTGCCAGTTAGATGGTATCATCTGCATTATCTGCAATATGGAGATATTTCTTCCACCAGTTTTCACTCCTTCTTCCTCTGAGTCTATCCCAGTTTTTCATATGATGAGTTCTGAGTACAGATTAAACAAATAGGGAGATAAAATGCACCCTTGTCTGATATTTTTATCTATAGGAAATCATTCTGTCTCTCCATATTCTGTCCTGACAGTGGCTTCCTGTCCACAATATAGATTACACATCAGGACAATCCAGTGCTGAGACATGCCTGTTTCTTTCAGTGTAACCCACAGCATGATCCAAACAGTCAAAGGTTTTACTGTAGTCTATGAAACACAGACTAAACTTCTAAAATTCTTTGGCACAATCCAATACCCAGCGTATGTTCTCCGTTAAATCTCAAGTGCCTCTTTCTTTTCTAAGTCCAGCTTGAACATCCAGCCTTTGTTGCTCCCTATAAGGTAGAAGTCTTTGTTGCATCACTGTGAGCATCACTTTGCTTGTGGGAAATTAGAGCTGTGGTGCTAAAGTGACCGCACTCCTTGACACCTCTTTTCTTGAAAATTGGGATGTGTATCGAATGTTTCCAGTCTTAGCCCATTGTTTTGTTTTTCATATTTGTTGACATATTCTTGTTAGGATTTTGACAAATTCAGTCTCTGTGGCTTGAGATAATTCTATCAGTATCCCATCTCCCCCTGGTGATTTATTTCTTCCAGATACTTTCAGAGCAGCTTTCCTTTTGCTTTCTAGAAATACAGATTCTACTTCATAGGAAACTTCTTCAAAGGTATCTGTCATCTCTTTGTCTCTTGTGTAGATTGTCAGTATACTTTTTCCACTTTCTTTTATTTTCTCTTGGTCAGATAATGTGCTCCCTTGTTGGTCGTTTACTATTCCAAGTTTAGATTTCAATTTTTGTTTCATTTGTTGAATTTGCTGGTAAAGATCTCTTTATTTTTCGTTTTTGTTTTCATAGCTCCTTACATTGACTATTATAATACTTCTCTTTTTTTCTGTGTGATAGTTGCTGAAAAAATCTGTTCAGGATTCTAACCCTGCTTTTGTCACCTTTCACTTTTGTGTCTCACTTGTCTTGAACAATTTTTAGTGATTCTTCTGTCATCCCTCTCAATTTTTCTTGCCTTATTACTTCTTGGCATTGTCTTTTCACATTCTTCCCTAGTAATATTTCTATTTTCAGTGTACAGTTCTTCTGGGTATTGGTCAATTAAGTTTAACAGTGTAAATCTGTTTTTCTATGTGGACTTTAAATCCATCAGGAATGTTATTTACATTACATTCTGACACTGTGGTTTTTTTAGTCTCTAATATTTGATAGTAACAGTTCGTCTTTAGTACCACAATCTGCTCCTGGTCTTGTTTTGGCAGAGAGAATACAGCTTTTCCATCTCCTGCTTCCAATTACATAGTCTATTTGATTTCGGTATTGGCCATCTGGTGAATCTCATGTACACAGTCATCTGTTCAGTTGTTTGAAGCATGTGTTTTTGTGATGGACAAGTTTGGCTGCCTAGAAATCCACAAGCTGCTCTCCTGCTTCATTTCTGACCCCTAATCCAAATTTTCCAGTGACATTTTGTTCTGCTTTATTTTCAACTTTTGCGTTCCAGTCACCTATGATTATTAACATGTCTTGTTTTGGTGTGCCATCAATTTCCTCTTTAATACTAATGTAGACGTTCTCAATTTCATCTCCTTCAGCCTCTGTAGTTGGAGCGTAGACTTGAATGATGATTATATTAATAGGTTTTCCTAGGAGTCTGATTGATATTACTTGGTCACACCTTACTTCGTAGCCCCTGACTGCCTGCGCTACATCTTGCCTGAGTCTGAAATCCACTTCATTTCTCTTAAAGAATTGTTGCTGTTGTTTTCAAGAGATGCATATTATAACAATCAGTTAACCGCCTATAACAATATCCACAATTTATTGTGTACTTGCCATGGACTAGTAGTATTTTATATATGTACTGTCATACAGAAAAGATATTTTACACATTGAAAATAATCGTGGAGATATATATAGATCCATCCTCAAAGGAAAGCCAAGTAGACAGAGGTAGATATACAATAAATCTAGAGACCTTGAATTTGTAGGCAATATATCATATAAACTTTTTTGTAGACATATTCTGAAGTTGTTGAAAGCTTTGACATTTTCATACCACAGAAGACAAAAGCTAGCTGAAATCTCAAGAGACTACAATTTCATATTAGAACACGTACTTCTCAAGTAGTTCATAATTAAGAAAGCAATTATTACATATTTTTATTTTGTAATAAGTGACAGTAAACATTATTAGGCTGACGCTGTATACAACCACTACATTAAATCTGTGTTACAATTATAATGGCATTTTGGTTGCCAACCTACATGGGTAAACAATTAGATTATTTGAGGTATAATGAATAAGTATGTGAAGGGATCTATGTACCGCTTAATTTAATATACTAAAATGAGTTTTATTTAGAATATGTATCTCACTGAATGTGTATCATTTGCCTAGGTCCTTTTTCTAGGCCTTCAAAAAAAAAAAACCAGCCCCAACTAAAGAAATTTCAATCATTAGATTCCCAAGTAAAAATCATTAGTTACATGTGAGAGTCATAGGGGACTTCTCAATACCTTCCATAGCCACTATAAAAATCTGACTATTTCTGTGCAAGAACATTCTTAATAATTTTGTCCATTAAAGTAATTCATGAGAGTAGTTTGTGAAAGTCATATTTATTATTATTTCATATGTGCGAAGACAACTTAGAGTAGTAAGCCAAATTCTCAAAAATGTCATGCTCTTAATTGGTTAGTGAGGTGAACATGTGGAATGATTTAAAGGGGAGCTTGGCCAAACCCCCCAAATATTAATGCCAACACGTGATGTATCGTCGCTAATCATGATAATAAAGAACTGAATAATAAAGAACTGCCCCCCCCTCCAGCAACCCATTAAAGTCTATGTACTCCTAAGAAAGATCTAATTTTGAACTTTTATGAGAAAAAAAATATTCATTCATATATGATGAATCACAGAGGGACCAAGGGGGTTCATTTGGCCTTCGCCTTACTTTTACAAAGGGCCTTAAAATGTAGACCTCTGGTGTCATTTTCAAATACAGGTTAGTTAGTATTTCTATTTGTATTTATTTCAGAATATAATTTTTCAATGTCAACATTTTAAAAATATCACAGTTTGGTAATCTTAGTGGGAACATTTCTTCATTTCTTATGTATCAGGAATATTAAAAACTAGAAATAGTCTGTGTCTCTTTGAAGTACCAGTAAGCCCTGCACTCGGTAATTTAGCCATGCATATATTAAAGCAAGGCTCTGAGGGCTGCAGACTGAAAGACTTCAGAAGATAGGAAGACCTAAAAAGCATTTTTCCCCCCCATAGCAAGCTGTCTTCTCAAATACTTACTACTCCTTCTGTAAGTAGCCAGTGTAAGGAACACTTAAAATAATTTTCACTGAAAAATACAACATTCTAGAAAATTGAAAACTTCAGGATACATTTCAAAAGGCAAAACTACTCTCATTTTAACTGTTCTCTTAGTGTTTAATTAATGACCTATAAATTATCCCCATTTCTTGGAAGCGTGTCATAGACTGGTCCAGTTTACCTGGTAGGAACCGTCAGCCAGGGAAGAAGGCTGAGGCAATAACCTAGAGAGGGTCCTGCTGACGCCACAGTGAATCACTTCTGGCTCATGAATCAGAGCTTTACAACAGAAAATAATCAAAAAGTCAAGGTGAAGCAAAATGCAGAGTCTATACCCACAACACAGGCTATCCAGGAGTAACTTGTCAGAGTGGATGGACTGTCTGTCTAAAGAATACAAGCAAGTCATCAGAAAGATAAATAGCAACATATTCAGACGTTCAGTAATGTAGAAAACTCAGTGAATGTATGTTATATACTGCTGTGTAACAATCACTCCAAAACTTACTTTAAAAAAAATTAAGATAGAAAAGAAAACAAAACAAACCTGGATGTTTGGTTTTTCTCTCCCAAGAATACAACTGCACCAACAGTGCAATCTAGAATGTTTCAACTGCAACCATAACTATCAGATGATGCCACCTGTGTATAACAAATTGATATCTGCTCATCAAAGGTCCCACCAGGTCCTGAGTGACTAACACATCTGTGAAGATAATGATCTAATACCTAGTTCTCTATTTCTTTACATTCTTAAGTCCATCTCCAGTGATCATTACTTATGAACACTTCTAAGGAGATTTGTGATGAAATATGAATATTCCTCCTGAACTCTAGATGTGTCTGATTGTTGAATAAGGCAATTGCCAGTATGGGAAAAAAAGAAAAAAAAAAAAAGGTCCTGCATTTTATGGCCATTATACCCAGCAATATCAAAGGAGCATATGAACAGCATATACTTTGTCCCATTTATCGGAATAAAGCCATCTGATTTAATGTTAGGAAAGAAAACAAGAAAGGAAGGAAAGGAGAGGCAGAGGGCAGAAGGGAAGGTGGAAGGAGAAATATACTCATAAATTAATGTCTTTGGGACATTCCTGAAAATATAAGGCAATAAGTGTTGCACAGACTGACATCTCTAATGCTTTTATCTAGTGAGGTAGAAACTAGTTTTCTGCTTGGCTGCTCAGCCCAAGAGCAATGACTTTCAGCAAGAGAACAAAACAAACTGTTACTAGAGATGCATTAAGGAAAAGCTTGTCTGATGAAATATTGACTGCCATTTTAACAATATTAATTGGAGAATATTTTTGTCTATATTACTGGACTTTGAGAAATAACTTGTGTGTGACTTGTAAATATGTTGTTACTTTGTTTTTGTTCTCCTATTAATAGGGTCCTATAATTGAGTTTCTCAATTTTTTCTTGTTATTAGAATATTATAACAATTAAAGAAAAACCACATTTTAGAAACCATTTCAATTATGTCCATAAATGGTAAATTCTCCCCATGACAGTAATAGAAAGTCAAGACTATTTATTGATAAAGGTGTCTACAATTTTTTGATAATTCATTGATATTCTCATTGCAATGATGATACTGCTGTTTAGAGTTTTGATCCATGGAGATAGTTATTACACTATTCTGCAATACTCTAGCTGAAGAAATTTGATGGCTTTATTTTGTATATGCCAGGCACTGTAACTATTCAAATTCCTAATGGATTGTAAATGTTTTATCAGTTTTTAAAGTATTTTTCCATGAATAGTATCATCTAGAATTTCTTTATTCATAGTTCATTCTTCAGTTTTCTTTTGTGGGGGTGAGGGTGTGATGGTGGTAATTGGGTCTATTTTGGAAATACATTTTTAATAATACAGTGCTTAGAATAGAATGTTGGATATTTTTATATCCAACTGCAATTTTGTCTCAAGACTTGATATTGGGAGTGGAGGAGACCACTTGAAGATAAATTTTTACATTGACATTTCAGAGAGTGAAACTCTGCTCCCAGTCAACTTACAAGAAAGGACGTGTAAACGCAAAATTTCCAATTTGCAGCCTTATGTTTGCCTTACAGTCTCATCATCATCCTTCACCCTAAATTTCCGAAGTTAAAGGAACATGCTAACCTATGTTCCTATGTCTTAAAGAGCTATCTTGTTTGGAGGAGAAAAACCCTAGATGTTCACCTACCTCCCTAATGCTTAAAAGACATAGCTCTTTATAGATGACGTTTACACCCAAAGAAGAATGAATAGCCAAGTACAAAGCAGAGCAAAGAAAGCCAGCGCTTGATACTATGTTTGAGTATTATTCTCCTTACCAAGACAAAGACTTACTTTCATATTCAAAATAAGTGAAGTCTTTGGATGGGGCTGGTTCAAATAAAGTGGGACCGGTTCAAATAAAGTGGGACAAATGACCCTGAGAACAATTTCTCTTCCTCAGTTCTCTATATTATACTGCACAATTAAAGGGCTGGTCTTACTCATCATTATAATCTCAGTATTTCATACAGTGAAAAATATGAGTATGTCTCTTTTAGGCAAAAATGTTCTCAACTTTAAAAATATTTTTTCACTGAGTTTTCAGATAAATTTTTTTGTTGTTGTTACTGTTCTAATTCTTTTTTCTTAGATTATTTTTAAGATGGCAAGAATTTCTTGATTTTAAAATTGAGTTTAGCTATCCAACTAATCTCCCTTAGTAATTCTGGTGTTTAATTTCTCAAGCTAAAGAATTGTCCTGCCCTCTTAATGTGGTAATTTCTTTTTAATTACACCATTGATCCTTCTTTTGTGCTTAGAGCAACATGCAACCTTTAACAAAGAATTAGCATTTACATAATTTTTCAGTCAGACTGGCAATTCCTTACCCTCTGACTTTTCCTTAATTATTATTACGGCTGTAGAAAATTCCCCAAGATTTTTATGGGGTTTTCCTAGAAAAACCAATTTTCTGTACTGAATGAACTGATTCTCATAGTTGTAGGCATCTTTGTTTTCCCTCCCGGTTCTCTAATAAAATTATATTTTTAAAAGCCTTGTTGGATAGCATTTGAATATTAGTTCATATTGATCTAGTAGGTGAGAATTATCCTACTTAATAAAGGAATTAATTTTAAGATCAAGGCAAATAATTAATACATTCCTATCTTTATTAATTTTACCCAGATTGTTACTATAGCCTGGAGTGTCTCGGGCTGGCTGAGTGGCTCACTTGGCTAAGAGCTCACTCAAGAAGTTTGAGCTCTGAGCAACAGTGGTTCAAGTCCAGCCCGAGCTGCTGAGCTGCCAACAGGTAGCAGGATGGCTCAGCTAAAAAAAAAAAAAAAAACCCTCCGTCAGCCTGGAGTGTCTCTTTTTCTTTCATTGTTTACCCCAAGAGTTCTCTTTTTTCAAGGAGTCCCAGTTCCTCTAAGAAACCAACCTTTTCCATTCAGGCTAAGACATGCTGATATACAAATACCAGCATTCTCTTCATCAATAACAATACATTAAATAACAATAGGTCCATGATCTCTTCCTGAGAACATTATCTTGTATATCCTCCTAGGAACTGTGAGTGTTTTGCCTCACACTCCCCTGGAGATATATATTTTTTTAATTTTTTTTAATTATTAGTTTCAAGTGTACAAAACAATGTAATAGTTATACATTTCACCCCTCACAAAGTGATAACACCCCTCCCCCAATCTATTGCTTCTCGGCCTTTTGGCTAAGATCAAGTGTGGTATCTGTGCTTATCGGTTTAATATCTGATAGGTCCTCTATCCCCTGGAGATTTTTGACAATGCATGGTGACATTTTTTATTTACCTGGGTGGGGGAGAATGTGCTGTTAGCCTCTAGAGGTCAGAGTTGCAGCTAAACATCCTATAATGCACAAAACAGCCACTACCACCCCTAACATACAATTATCTGGTCAAAAATGCCATGAGTGTCCAAGTAGAGAAACATTACTTACATCAGTGCTGGACCATGAATAGCCATGGTCTGCATGCAAATCCCTGACAGATTATGTGACTCTTCATTCCGATGCCAAAACTATGTTGGTGACTATGTCATGGGACAATGTAAAATGTTTTGCTGAAGCCTTATAAGATTTTATCTCTTGTTTCTGTGTTGTCTACATGGACAGCCATGTTATCATTGAAGGAAGTTAAATTGAGCTGTCTCACAATTTTCTCTTTTACAAAAAGACACACTGATTGCTACCCAGCACACTAGATTAGAAATTATTGCCAGTGACTCCACATTTACAGTTTCATGGTTTACCCTGCTCTCTCATATGGTACTGAAGTTCATTTGACCACCATGTAATAACCAGGGTTGCCATTCCATCTGTAAAAAAGAAAATGGATAAATAGAGATTTTAATATAGATACAGCCTTCAAGGTGTTCCCCCTCACCCCCCCCCTACATATTTTATTTGCTTTTTGATTTTCCCTCTTTCTATTTGCCTAGAATACTCTCTGGATACGTTTCCATCTCACAGGTATTAATTCATCACAAGGATGAAGTAAAACCAGATAATCCTTAGTATTTCTCTGAAAAAGTACATTTCATACTGTTCCCTCCACATAGAAAGAATTCTCCTGTTTAAGACTCATCCATTCTTCAAGACTCAGACTTTCTGTTATGTCTTAATCCATCTTTCCTTCCCTAAGCTAAAAGTAAACCATTCTTATTCTGGGTCCAAATATACTCTTTATATAGGGCTCTAATTGACCTTCTAAGTTGTTAGATAGATAATTTTTAAGAGGTTATATGATATTTATCTCTATCAAAGTACCTCATTTATCAATAAATCTACATGGAATTGTACTATTTGTAAGTGAATCCACATCTCCATTATCTAAAAGTAAAAGGCCTTTATAAAAATCTTTCCTGCTTAACGGAAAGAATAAGGTTTAAAATCCAAGATAATTGTCATGATGAACATTAATTTCCAGCAGCATGTATAGCTTCCTATACTTATAAAATGAAAAATACATTCCTAAGTCTCTCTAGCAGTACAGTGGTTTAGAAGTATATCTCAGGTATTAACAAGAACTACTTAGCAAAAGACTGAAGTAATTTCTTCATACAGCATCCAAAATAATAGTACTGATTTATGAGTTCTTTGAAAACAGGGTTTAAGTTAATTTAATCTCATGCACCTTAGCTTGGTGCCATTAGTATCTAGAACAATGCATTTTACAATTAGAGTTAGTGAGCCAAAACTGGAATAAATTAGTAAGTTGAATTTTTGACATATCTATTATGTATAACAATCAATAAGCAATTCTGGTCTAACATCTATTTTTAGATTCTTCAACTTTTGGGGAAAAATATAGGTATTCTCCTTTTCTCATCCTTAGATTGATTTTGGATTATTTAGATTATTTTGAAAATGAGATTATATATATATATATATATATATATATATATATATATATATATACACACACACTATTTAAAGGCCTTAGGCTAGTGTGTCCATATACCTTAGCTACTTTTATTTTGTTTTATTTTTTTTTAATTCATTGGGGCAACATTGGTTAAAGTATGCAGGTTTTAAGTGTATAGTTCTCTAATACATCATCTACATATTGCATTGTGTGTTCACCACCCAAAGTCAATTCTCCTTCCCTCACCATATATTTAGCTGACCCACTTTACTCTCTTCTACCACTCCCCCTTACCCTCTGGTAACCACTAAACTCTTGTCTGTGTCTATGAGTTTTTGTTTGTCTTATTTAATTGTTGCTTTCAGTTTTATATCCCACATATAAATGAAATCATATGGTTCTCAACTTTTTCTGTCTGATTTATTTTGCTTAGTATGATAATCTCAAGATCCATCCATACTGTAGCAAATGACAGTATTGTATCATTTCTTAGGGCTGAGTAATATTCCATTGTGTATATATATATATATATATATATATATATATATATAGTCACTTCTATTTTATCCAATCATCTATTGAAGGTCACTTAGGTTGTTTT
>NW_017731676.1:579091-601718 GCF_001890085.2 Hipposideros armiger
CGGCTGCTCAGCTCGGGCTGGACTCGAACCGCTGTTGCTCAGAGCTCAAACTCTTGAGCGAGCTCTTAACCAACTGAGCCACTCAGCCGGCCCTGACTCTTTACTTGTTTTAATGCATTTACTCCTTAAGCCAATAATGTAAGAATAAGTAGTAACCTCCTTTTATGTATAAAAAAACTCAGCCCCAGGTAGTTTAAGCAACTTGCTAAAGGTTTCACAGCTAGTGAAAGTTAGAGCTGGAATTAAAACTTTATAGTTTGGTAAGAAGGAAAATTCTTGCTTTCCATATTATGCAGTGCTTGAACACTTTTTGGGTAATGCAGTTAAACATCCTTTTTCAAACTATTTCACAGCCACAACCATGTATTATACATGAACATTATAAATTTAAATATTCTTATGGATGAACCAAATGTAGCAAATGCAAGTCAAGGAAAAAGAAACAGGGATTTCAGCCTTCCACTGAACACCATTATATTCAGGAAACTGAAAATACTATTATGCAAAACTTTTTATAAAATAGAAGACATATTAGTATTTTAGAATTAGTATTTTAGAAAATTATTAAGAACATGATTATTCTATTTCAATTTTTAATTTTTAGCAAATAAACTTTTTAAAAAAGATGTAGAATGTGAATTTATCAAAAATCTATGTTTTATATAGAAATAAGTGGATTTTGCAAGGAAATAACATTTAATGGGTGCTTACAATATGTACAAAATATCTTACACAGTTATCTCATTTGATCTTCATAATAACCCTATGATCTAATTGTGAGTATTAAATAAAATGAAAAGCATTGAGGTGGAAAGAAAATAAATAACAAGCCAAATAGTTGCTTCTGAGGTTCCAATTTCCAATATTCCTTGAGATTTCTCTATGAGGAACGATCTGCAATTTCAAAATCACTCTACTGTATTTCACAGACTCACAATATTTATTTATTGTGAATTCGCATCCAAATATTTTAAATGTCAGAAATGCAAGTAAATCTTAACTGATCTTTAGGCTATTGCTTCTGCTTATGATTTCTATTAAAGAAATAATTAGAGTAGATAAAGGGAGTGGAAAAATTATAACAGAAAGCAGATTAAAAAAAAACAAGGAAATGAGTTTGGAAATAATAAAAGATAGTGAAAGCACAGGGTCTTGGACAAATATGATCTAATTCTTTAGACATAATTCTCATATATTTTCTATTATTTTTCTGCCCTCAATATTTGGTGATTGGGAAGAAGGGGTGAATTAAGGTCTTTGGATTATTAGTAAGAAAAATTTATAATGTGTAAAGAATATGCAACTAGAAGACAGAAGACCTAAGATCTAGTTGTGAACATGCTACTAAATTCTTGGTTAACTTTGAGTACATTGGTTTATTTTAACTACAAATACAGAGGGTGCGAAAAAATGTATGCACATTTTAAGAAAGGAAAAAAATGTATTAAAGTTGTAATGCTCAATATACACAATAACAAGAGATAAATACAAGCCATGTGTATACATTTTTTTGGCATCCCCGGTAGTGACTATGTTCTCTCATGTTTTTTGATATTCTAAAATTGTATGATTGTCTAAACCAGTGATTCTTCAAATGTTATTTTATGACAAATTAACCAAATAAAATTGAAAATATCTCACAACTCACCAGTGATATACCATATGTAATTTTAAAAAGAGATTTAAATAGGTTTTTATTTTAGTGAGTTCCTTTTCCTACATGTAGAAGTTGCTATAGCATTAACAAGCAGCTAGAATTACCAAAAAATAATAAAGCTGAAAGAAAATAAAAGACCCAAATAATCACGAAAATATTGAAGGGTTAAATAGGAAATTAGTTCAGATTCCTTTGTTTTGGGGGGAAATCAGATGTTAAAGAATTTGAGGATTTAATTTCAAAACACTTCATAATTGGAATAGGAATGGAAATATTAAAGCAAGGATTGAACTCAGTGGTAAATGAGCATCATCTTCTACATAATTTCAACTTTAGACAGTTGACACAGATACTCTAGGAATACATTCAGTAAATAACCTTAAGCAATTAAATAGGATGGAAAATGAGTTGGTAGCATTCTCGTAAAAGTCAAACAAAAATATAAGCCTACCTAGCAATGAGTTCTGTGCTTGATTTCAAAACTCACTTCTAATATTACAGAAGTTATAATAATAAAAATCTTTTAACAAGAAAAGAAAAATTATTTTTCAGTTAGTTTCATTCGTGAGCAATACTTTAAATTATATATAAAATATTTATTTTTTATGCTGTCATACATAAAATATACATGAAATCATTTTTATTTAAATGTAAGTTATGAAGATTTTTTTTTTACCTTTACATTTTTTCCTTGATAACAATGTGCTATATGTTGTCTATTCAATTACAGACGAAAGGGTCTCAGACCATGACACCCTCTGGCATCCAGAAAAAAGTTAAGAGAACCCTGCCAAACCCACCTCCTGAGGAGACCTCTACTGGAACTCAGTCGACGTATAACACAATGGGCACAGTTTCCAGGAGAAGGATCTGCAGAACCAACACCATGGCACGAGCCAAGATCCTCCAGGATATAGACCGAGAGCTTGATCTTGTGGAGAGGGAATCTGCAAAGCTGAGAAAGAAACAAGCAGAACTTGATGAGGAAGAAAAGGAGATTGATGCCAAGTTACGGTACCTGGAAATGGGAATTAACAGGAGGAAAGAGGCATTATTAAAGGAGAGAGAAAAGAGAGAGCGAGCCTACCTCCAGGGAGTAGCCGAGGATCGGGATTACATGTCTGACAGTGAGGTGAGCAGCACCAGACCAACCCGAATAGAGAGTCAGCATGGCGTCGAGCGACCAAGAACTGCTCCACAAACTGAATTCAGCCAGTTTATACCCCCGCAAACCCAAACAGAATCTCAGCCAGTTCCCCCTACAAGTCCTTATTCGCAATACCAATACTCTTCCCCTGCTCTTCCTACCCAAGCACCTACCCCGTACACCCAACAATCCCATTTTCAGCAACAAACTTTGTATCATCAGCAAGTTTCACCTTATCAGACACAGCCAACGTTCCAAGCTGTGGCAACCATGTCCTTCACACCTCAAGCTCAACCCGCACCGGCCCCACAAACTTCCTACCAGTTACCATCACAGATGATGGTGATACAACAAAAGCCACGGCAGACCACATTATATTTGGAGCCCAAGATAACTTCAAACTATGAAGTGATTCGCAACCAACCCCTAATGATAGCACCTGTTTCTACTGATAGCACTTATGCTGTTTCCCATCTTGGTAGTAAGTACAATACCTTAGACTTGAGAATCGGATTGGAGGAGAGAAGTAGCATGGCAAGCAGTCCAATATCAAGCATATCTGCAGATTCTTTTTATGCAGACATCGACCATCATTCTCCACGAAATTTTGTCCTAATTGATGACATTGGAGAAATTACCAAAGGCACAGCAGCATTAAGCACTGCGTTTAGTCTTCATGAAAAGGACCTGTCGAAGACAGACCGTCTACTTCGAACCACTGAAACACGGAGGTCTCAAGATGTGACAGATTTCCTAGCGCCTTTACAGACTTCCTCTAGATTGCATAGTTATGTGAAAGCAGAGGAAGATCCAATGGAAGATCCTTATGAGTTAAAGCTTCTGAAACATCAGATTAAACAAGAATTCCGCAGGGGGGCTGAGAGCTTAGATCACCTTGCTGGTCTTTCCCATTATTACCATGCCGATACTAGCTATAGACATTTCCCCAAATCTGAAAAGTATAGCATTAGTAGACTCACACTTGAAAAACAAGCAGCAAAACAACTACCAGCAGCCATACTTTATCAAAAGCAGTCAAAACATAAGAAATCACTCATTGACCCTAAGATGTCAAAATTTTCACCTATTCAAGAAAGTAGAGACCTTGAACCTGATTATTCAAGCTATATGACCTCTAGCACTTCATCTATTGGTGGAATTTCTTCCAGAGCAAGGCTTCTTCAAGACGATATCACTTTTGGCCTCAGAAAAAATATTACAGACCAACAAAAATTTATGGGATCATCTCTTGGCACAGGACTGGGCACATTAGGAAATACCATACGGTCAGCTCTTCAGGATGAAGCAGATAAGCCATACAGTAGTGGCAGCAGGTCCAGACCTTCTTCCAGACCTTCTTCTGTCTATGGGCTTGATTTGTCAATCAAAAGAGAATCTTCCAGCTCTTCCCTAAGACTGAAAGCTCAAGAGGCTGAAGCTCTAGATGTTTCCTTCAGTCATGCATCTCCCACTGGCAGAACTAAGCCTACCAGTTTGCCAATTAGCCAGAGTAGAGGAAGAATACCAATTGTGGCCCAGAATTCTGAAGAAGAAAGTCCACTCAGTCCTGTTGGCCAGCCCATGGGAATGGCCAGGGCTGCAGCCGGACCCCTGCCACCAATATCTGCAGACACCAGGGATCAGTTTGGATCAAGTCACTCACTGCCTGAGGTTCAGCAACACATGAGAGAAGAATCACGGACACGAGGCTATGACCGTGACATAGCATTCATCATGGATGACTTCCAACATGCCATGTCAGACAGTGAAGGTAAATTGGGCCTCACACTACCTTGTTACTCTCCAAACTCAAACTTTTATTTTTCTGCATGTTTAATTTTCCTTCTTCAAGAATGTATCCTACTTTTTTTGGTGTGTCTTTTGCATGTTCACTTCAATTTTATTTCTTATAAATGGAAATTTTATCTTGTGTATAGATTTCACAGCATGCTTCTCTTTAATTTTAGTTTATTCTTTTATTATTTTTTTCTTGATTGCTTGAGTTTTTTGGTGTCCCCTTTTCCAAAACCATTAGCAAATTATTGTGTAATAAAATATGGTCATCCTTTAAATCCATAGTTGGAAAGTTTTTCATTGTATGTTTTTTTATTTTTACAATGCATTTTTAAAGTTATTGGTCAGTTTTGTTCAGCTTGTGAAATTATTAAGGTTTGGAGCCATTAAGTGCTATTCTGCTAGATTTTGCAATAGAATATCATTCGTCATTTTTGTGAGATCAATATTTATTAACTCAGAGGATATTCTTTTCTTGAGAACTTTTGCATAAGTCCCTGATATTAGTATCATGTAGAATTTTATAATCCTCCTTAAGTAAAAAGTTTGTATTTTATCTCTCTCATTATGAATACCATAATTAAGTTTGTACTTTTACATTAGTACATACTAGAAAGCTTAGCACCAAATATGATATTGACAGTAATCTTATCAGTATGAATGAAGTACTCTTTAGATTTAAAATTGAAATTTTGTACACTGCTTTTATGAGTTTAGCTATTTGAAGCTGCAGCCTCCAAATGTACCCATTCAGCCTTGTCTTTGCTTTTTGCATCAGCCCTTTTTTTTGCCCTGAACTGTTTTTCTAGTTTTTCATATTGAATAAGTGATTTAAGGCAAGTACTTACTTAACTAAAAACTGGCTTATGGTATTTTTGTTGTTGCTTAGTCATGTAGAGCTATAATGATTTTAGAAAATGATCTAGTCCAAGTCTGATTCTGAAGACAAGGGGGGAGAGGTACAGGGATGTAAAGAGTCTTGCCCATGCCAAGAAGACTTGTGGCTCTGGATTTTTTTTTTTTTAACCTCTTCTGTGGTTTATTTGAATGTAGGTATGTTTTGAGTCCTGGAAATAAAATGTTTCTCATCAAATAAAAGCATTATTACTCCATGCTTTTGGAGAGTGCAAAGCACTAAGCTAACATGAGTATTTCCCCCTTTAAATCTGACATTTTCCCTGAGGACTTGTGGGAAAATCCATTTGCATTAAAAGGATTTTCTTTCTATTTCTCACTCTAGACACTGATATGATTTTAGAAGTTCAAATCTAGATTTGAACAAGACTAAAGTAATCACTGGATTTGAAGGAGGACAAACTACTTTTCCTAGTGAAATATCAACAGACTAGTCACTTTCTGATTTGTTTTCTTCTCATCTGGCTATTGGAATGACCATTTTTATTGATAATTAGTCATTTAAATAAAACACTCTATTTTTATATTTAGCCAAGGGTTTGAATGAGTCTACCTAAACAAAAGTTATGATATTATGTGTAAAGAGTCAATTTTTTGACAATCCATATTTTATACACATTTTATACATAAAATGGCTGCTGCAGAAGAATAAAAAGGCTCTTCAATAATCATATTAATAAAATAACAAAATAAAAAAAAATAACAGGTCTATGGCATAACTAAACACCTAAAGGCTATGTGTGCTTGACGCGCATGTATCTGGAGAGACTTTGACAAATTCATTTATACATCACAGGTATTTTATCAATATGGTGTCAGACATGCACACAGATATTTCTAGATATTCCAGAATGTAGCATTTATTTACATACAATCATATAAAAATAACCAAATGTTTTATTTTGTATTTATATGTTCAGATGATGTGTACTCATAGTCATCAAGGACTGTATGAAAAAAGTGATTTGATAAAGTAGATGATAAGGCATAATGCAGCATATAAAGTTATGCACTGTAAAGATAATATCAAATAAACAATTAAAATTAAATTTAGATGAAATTAACTAAACTAAATGTATTTAAAAAGTAAGCAGATAAATTTAGTCATAAAGTTCATGTTGGTATAGAATTAGACAACTATAACAAATTGATTCACCTATGTAATATTATGTGTGTGAATTGCAGTGATTATCTTTAAAAGCCGTATGTTTTTAAATCTTATATATTTTCTTTGCTTTTATATAACATCAACACATTAACTTTTTTTCTGGTAAGCAGTGGCCTCCTTTTTTTTCTGGAAACCCTGGATCCTTTGGGTAACTAAGGGAAAAGTAGAAAATATTTTTTCCAATCACTTATTTATGAACTCATGCAATATTAAAGATTTTTTTAATTATTTTTAACCAAAAATTCTATATCTGTAAATGAATGATTCTATGATAACTTTGAAAAATATAACATTTCAACAGGCTTTTAATATCATGTAGACAAACAAATTTAACTGATTTCGAATTGCTTGTGTGCTTTCTCTGAATCAATGAAACTCTAGGTTTTAAGACCTTAAGATGTTTTTCAGATGTGTTCTACATGACTTCAGTTAATTTTGAAATAGCTCACATGAGGTAAAATCTAGGTATGCATAATTTCCATTGCTTAGTATTTATGGCCATCAGTTCAAAGTCCACAACTTGGTATGCGTGCATGGTTGAGTTAGTACAGAGCAGAAAGTCTTTCCTCCAGAGCAGACTGGAGGGAAGCCAAACTGGAAACAGTCAAGCTATATTTATTTCTACAACCACAAATACTTCAATGTATACTCCATGCAAAAAAAAAAAGCATTGATATATACAGTTTTTTAAAAATATATATACTTTGACCAATTTTTGATACTGAATGGAATTAAACTATTCATGTAACTGTTGCCTATGAATAATGCTAGACCCAAAAATAGCTTACTTATATCTTACATTTAAGAATTCAAGAAAATGTCAGTTAATAAAAGGGTATTAATCTGTAGCAAATTATTTAAACTAATTTGAAAATGTTATTATTGTTCTAAAATTTAATTTTTAAAATGTAGAACTACCATGCCAGATCAGACAATCGCAGTTATAAACAATTAGCATTTATGTCCAATTTCCTATAAATGATGAAGACAGAATCCAATATGAAAGCAAATTCATTCAATCTGGTTGATGTTGGTGGGTCTATAAATTTCTTTGCAAAACATGGTAGACATACTAACTTATTTACATGTAGAGTATTATTATGAAAAACAGCATACAATGTATGTAATCAGAATTGGAAATAAATCGACACAATTTGGTCAGGTTGAGATTCTGCCTTATTTGTATAGACACAGTCAAGAAATCATGTTTTAAAGGATTGTATTTCAAATGCAATTAGCAGAGTTATATATTCATGTAAAATCATGTACTACATTATCCAAGATATTCATTTTTTTAAATCAGTATAGATTATTTTTTTTTCTTTTCATGAGAAATATATAAGAAATATATATATGAAGTAACATAAAGTAGCATTTTTGTGGTTTGGATAATCAGTAAAATTTTAGAGACTGATTAATAAATAATGGATTTGTTTTGCATTTGCATATCAAATTTCTATTACATTAAATATTTTTTATAATGAGTCAATGTATATCAAGTTAAAATTGTAAAAACATAATAAATACCCAGTAGATTGTGAGAAAAAATTGTGTAACTATTAATGAGGTCCAGGGAACATATTAATATTTTTAAATGTGCATATTAAAACTAAGATATTTAACTTTTTTCTCTGGTTGATAACTAATTTTTCTGTTTCATTCATTTCCCAAATATTAATTGAGTGTTATGGTATTTGCAAGGAATTGTTTTTAGTGTTGAGGGAGGAAAAAAAAACCAAAAAAAAAGAATATGAGCCTTCCCCTCGCGCATCTTAGAATTTAATAGGGGATATCAGATAAGCACATGTACAACCACAAACCAGGTATGTACCATTGTATTTCCTCAAATCTAGACTGACTAAATTACCACACATTGTCTATCATTTCGTGTTTATTGGGAAGAAATGCTATGGTCAATCAGTACCATTGACCAAGATCACAGGAGGTGGAGGTAAGTAGTAATGTATATGCTCTGGGTTTGCTACCCTGCCAGCAAAGAAATAATGGAAATTGCCTTAAAATCTTGAGAGAAAGTTTTGTACAAGAAGACAATCAAGGAGGTAGACATAATTAGAAAACTATAATGTGATAGGGAGAGGAACTCAACAGTGTGGCATTATAGACGTTAGACTTTCCAGAGTATAGGTTAATAGCATTGTCAACTAATCTTTCAGGATGAGCAACTGAGAAGGCTACTCTGTCTGCCATTTAGGAAACAACAATGTATTTCCAGAAACTATTAATTAGGGACCCTTATACAAAGAATAAAACTTTATATGTAAAGGCAAATCCTGCATATTATGTACAATAGGATTTTAAGTCACTAAATAATAGCATTAAAAAACTTTGGAAGTACTAAGAACTGAATGGGTTGAAAGTTTTCAAGTAATAATTATGTATTTAAATATGGTTGCATTTTCAAAAAAAGTATTTTAAAATATCAAGTTTTGTCACATAAGTACAAAAAGCAGTCAATCAACTCTTCAATCTAATTCATAAATTTATAATTTCACAGAAAATAAGTTTTAATAAAAAATTTAAATGACATTTTTAATATTTTATTTTTTATGAATGTCATAGAAATGTCATGTTTTCAAAATATACTTGATGTTCAAAGCCAACAGCCACATATATATTAAGACTGGGTTGATGGAATATTGGAAAAGTGACAGGATCTTCTGTATTCAAGTCTAAGGAATACATTTTCCTTACAATTTAGTGTTGGATGGTGGGGCCAGGTGAAGAGTTGGGAGCTAAAGGACTGAGTTTGAATAGAATGACTTCTGAGGAATATTCCTTGTTTGTTTGTTTCAATCACTGTCTAAATTTCTTTTTTTCTCCTAATTTAAATTTAAATTTTGTTTTATTTTGCTCTGAGAAGTTGAACAGGGATGTGCATCATATTTTTCAAGGTTATTCCATGGTATAATTTTTTAACACAATATTAGAAATTCTTTTTTTCATCCCATTGGGAGTCATGTTTCAAATGCATGAATGGCTGACAAGCCTGGAGCATGTTGGTACTTTAGAACAGCTGCTGCCCTCTATCATTTGTATTAGTTTGTGGTTGCAATGTTTGACATTCCTTTGGTCTTCAAAGCTTATCACCTGCGTCGTGAAGAAACAGATTGGTTTGACAAACCCAGGGAGTCTCGTTTGGAAAATGGACCTGGTCTGGATCGAAAACTGCCAGAAAGATTGGTCCACTCTAGACCACTCAGTCAACATCAAGAGCAAGTAAGTGTTATATTATTGAGCAATCTCTTTTAGATTTATACCACCCCTCCATCACCCCAGAGTGGTCTCAGTTATCCTAAAAAGCGTGAGACTTTTGTCAGTCAAGTTCACAAAATAATGTTTTCAGTAACTTAAAGTAGTAAATACTTTATCAGTCATGACTGGTTCACATTACAGTATAGCTATGATGTTTCTACCATGCAATTTAAGTGATTCACTCCTCCATCAGATAAACTTAGTGTAACATACCCAACATTGATATACAATAAAGCTCCTGAAGAGCTTACAGATTATCGGGTGAAATATATTTGGGTAATTTCAATGCTTTCCCATAACAGTATGTTCATATATTGAGAATAACAAAAAAGAGAGTGACCAAACCAAATCAGCTGGAGACAGGGAAGGCTTCGCTAGGAAAAGAAGGAATTGTATTTTAGATTCTATTAAATTGAATTGTTTGTTTTGTATTCATATTTTTATTTTATCAGAATTCACATAAAGTGGGTATTATTAATATCTATTTGTAGATGAAGAAAGTGAAACTTAGAGATAAACTTCACAGTTAGATAAATGATACCAAAATGATCTTATTTACTTTAGAACAAATGAGGTGATGTTTGAGTTGAATTTTGAAAGATACTTAAGAGATCAACAATTGGGTAAAGTAAGAAAGATTTCTCTGGTAAGCTAAGTGGCCTTAAATAATTGCCTTAACAGATCAGATTTTTGCAGCCTCTGTACTCATAACCATTAAAATACCCACAAAGGAGATAGTTGATTTATTTTACATATATTAGCTTCTGACTCACCCTGTCTGGTTACTGATTCATTGGTATTAAATAAATATATATTGAACAAGAGGAACCATATGAACTTACTATACTTTATTTCAGTGTTTGCCACATTAAGGTATAAAAGAAAAGATTTTTGCATGTGTAAGTACTGTCTAAAAGATAATATACTCTTAGACTTGGTTTCTTCCTAAGCAGTTTCAGTTTTCATGGAAAAATTTCTAGCTGTTAAATAGAATTTTCTTTTCTCAGAATTTTGTTTTGTTTTTCTATATGCTATTACATTTTCTAGAAATCTTGGAATTTTTTTCTCTATATTGTAAATATTCTCTCTTTAGTTTTTGATGTCTTTAATAAGTTTTTGTTTCAGGATTGTGTTTACCTCTATGCACATGTCAGTAAACTTCCATTTCTTTGTACTTCATTTCAAAGTATCAGACTAGTGAATTATTCTATCTTAGTTTATCTTGTTATTGTTAAAATTGTATTTGTAGTTGTATTTCAATTTCATCAAATAGATATGCCTAGGGAATTTAAAATATGAATAAAATTATTCTGAACATGTTTTTAAAATATGCATTTACCTCTTTTTATCTACAATTGTGAAAATAATAATTCCGTAAGCTGAAAATAACTTCCTTGGATATATTTTATTATAAGAATCTTTTATAATGACTTACTATGCCTTACCTACCTAATTTGTTTCAAGTGTAGCATTTCCTACAAAGTTAGATCAAGATGAAGACACGAATTCTTTAAAGTAATCCAAATAAGATGAAATACATAAACTGGAGAGCTAAAAAACGATGGCTTACATGCAGTTATTTCCAGCTCTACTATTTACATGGATACTCAGCATGGTCTTGCCCAACTGATTTATCCAATAAATTTTCTTTGAGGATACATTTGAAAGGAATCTGTGTGCACCTCAGAAAACATTATAAAATTTTATTGCATGTGGATAAAACACTAATATCCCTAATGACCCATTTTGTTTCTAATTTTCTGTTGCTAACGTCTACAGATTTATGGTTTTCATTCATACTGTTTAAACAGTATAGAGACCAATATAACCCCAAAGTTAAGCAGAGAAGGTATATTTAATATACATAGGTAAATATAATGAAGTATTTTCTTGCTAAAAGTTATTTTTTACATTTTTATAATTTTTGCATTTTTATTTTGATGTCTAACATACAAACAGACAACTATATATATATATATAGTTATCAAAACTGGAAATATCTAGAACTTTAAATTTTTTATAAAGTGGACGATTCTATAACTACCACACAGACCAAGAAAGGGAACATTGCCGGCCCCAGAAATCCTCATGCCCTTCCAGATTGTAATGCTCAACCTCCCCCCCAAAAAAAACAAATATGCTGACTTTTGTGACAATAATTGATTGGGTTTTTTTTATAGTTTTATCTTTTTATGGAAACTATGCAGAAGACAACATACACTTTGATTACGTTTATATAAAGTTTAGAATTCATGCCTTTTTTGTATTGATATTTATCTTTGCTCTTTTTCTCATTAACTCATCATAACTATATTTTGGTCTAGAGAGAATAGCAAAATGGCATTCTCATTTTATTCACTTTTGTGCATCTCTAATCATAAAAAGGTAATATCAAGCTCTTGATACCAATAAGTCCAGGTGCTTTTATTTGGAAACATATGTGTGACAAGAATTTATGCTCGTAAATTGCTCTGGAGGCAAAAGTAATAAAACCAAATTGACTAATGCAAACACTAATTTATTTGCTTTTAAAAATGTCTTATGTACAACATATATTAGAGACAGAAAAAAATTCTGAATTTTTATTAGACACAAAATCATCTTAACTATACCATTAACAAAATCTACAAATCTATATTTGTTTCCTTTCAAATATATACATGTACATATGCATATTTGTATACATATAGGCATAGATATACATATACATATTCATTGGAAATTCCATTCTGCTTTGTGAATTGATCACCTGACCTTTTTTTAAATTTTTCTCAGTCATTTCATCTATAAATAGGACTAATAGCTTTCGCAGGGTGGTTATAATGGTCAACACTTCTTGACTAGTACAAAATGCCTCTACTTTCTGCACTTATGCCCACACCTTCTGCAATTCTCATGTAACTATTATATTGAGGTACATTAAGCTCGAGACATAGGGTCACTACTTGACATCACTCCTGGCCTTGCTCCTACTCTTATTTGGCAGAAGCACACCTCCCATGAAACCTCATCTGCTGGAGAACTCTCTTAACATTCACCTGCAGTGGTTAGAAAAAAGCCAAGATCCAACTAGTTCATACGTTAGAGGCAGACACCTTCTTTCTACAGACTTTTGGCCACATTGGTCATATTTATGGCAGGTTAATGTTTCTGATTTATTAAGTGAATTCATGAAGCTGGTTGTACACGATCTCTGGAGCTACAGGGTATTCTATGAGATTCTATGGATTAAACATGTTTAACATCCCTTCTACTGACATCATTGTAGGTACAAGTTAAAAGGTAATTAATACTGGCTAGGTGGTAAAACTCTGATGAAAAATCTGGGAAACCTTACTGCTCTCCTAGCAATACATATACTGTGATATTATATGTACTTTTCCCTAATCTGGGAAATGGAAAGCATGCAAAAGGCAAAATTGTGTTTTCTTAGTTTATTTTTGGCCACGTGGAAGAAAATGACTTTTTAAAATCATTGTTAAATAATACATTAAATTTGAAGATATTTGAATTGGAATTATATCCACCAATTTTAATGTATTATCTACAGTACTAAAATCATTGTTACATTTAATAGTTGTAAAATTTTCAATGCACATGGTTTAATTAGTAAAAATTAAAGATTTTAAAATGCAAATTAGAAGAGTGAGGAGGGAGGAGAAGTGGAAGAAAGACAATAGAAGAAGGAGAAAAGATGAGGGGACTGAAAGTAAGTAGAGCAGAGGAGAGAAAAAAAAAGAAAAAGGAAGGAGAGAGGTAGAGAGAGGCAAAGACAAAGAACAGAAAGCGAGAGGCAGAAAAAGAAAATGTACACTCTTGTTATGAATATAGATGAGGTTTTCAGTGGCTTACAAAATTAGCATTAGTATAAATTATCTAGATTGCCTAAGTATACTAACCATAATATTTTTTATAATCTTGCAAACAATATTTTAGTTTTACTTTGCAGAATTCTTATAATATTCCTGGACTTAGGAGTGTGCTGTTGTTTGGGGAGTGTTTTATATTCATCAGAGACTTGATTAAGCTTATTCTTTCCTGAAGAGAATAAAGCCTAAAGGCTATAATTTAAGCTTGCATTTTTTTCAATACATATTTTACTTCTAATATCTAGATTTCTAACAGCTGGATTGACAAAGGCACATTAAAACTACATGAGTATTCCAAGGAATCTTTCTACACCAAATGTACATCTCTTCTGTTGCAAATTATATTTAATATTTTGGTTTAGTATTCCCACACATTTCTTAAACATGTTCTGAAATGGGTAGTAATAGATGTCTCTTTCCTAAACTTTATTTTATTTGTAATTTTGGCCAAAAAATTTTTAAGGTGATAAATACAAGATTCCATACTAATAATAAAATTCTATCACTGTAGATACTACCAAATATTTCACTATTTCTACATTTCATTATTTTACAAACCTCTTCTAAAAGCAAAGTTCCATAAAATATACAGCACAAGTTTGCATTCACTAATTTACTTTTGCTTCAGAAATCTCATTTCGCCAGGTGGAAACAGAGATAATGCAATTTATGGTAGTCTCATATTCACGTCTCAATAATGAGAATTGAAATCAGACATTTGCAACAATAGCTTTAAAGGTTGCTTCTTGTTCCCAAAGGAACACCATTAGTCAGTAAAAAATAATTCTGTCATTAACACAACCTTGAACACAAAGAACGCTTCAGAATGTATTAGAATGAGCAAAGACTTTATTTATATAGTTAGTCTCAGTATCCAGTGTACGTTGAAACTTCTAGTAGATGTGCTCAGCAAAAGCATGACTGCAGTGAAATCAAAGCAACATAAATATAAGGTGATCCTATTACAGTCACAGAGATGTGGAATATGAGGATTTTCACTGGCTTTTCTCCCTTTACACCACTTAATTGCTGAAAATTAAAAATACCTTTCCATTTCTAGGCTGTCCAGACGCCATCAGCAGTTGTCAGTTTTCCATATATGCCCTCTATCCACTGTCATCACTACTGACTATGTACTACTGCAATAACAGACACCCTTTCCAACCTGTTGTATGTTGTTCCTAACACAACAAATCAGTTTGAAAGAGAAATTGGTTATAAGTGTGAAGACCATTTATAACAAACTCAAAAACCAATAATATTATTATATAATGTAAGATGCTTAAATAGTGATCATTTGAGAATCTAATAATATATTTTTATTGGTTCAATGTGTTTTAAAAAAGTCTAATTATGTATATTGCACTTTAAGTTTAACATTGACATCTTTAACATTGACTTTTCACCTTATCACATGTATGTCTTAGATTATACAGATGAACGGGAAGACTGTGCACTACGTCTTTCCTCATGCAAGGATAAAAATAACAAGAGACTCTAAAGATCACACAGTTTCAGGTAAAGAAAATTACATAAACTGGTCTTTCTTATTTTAATGTGAGATTGAGATATGTATTTGAATTTCAGTTTGGGTGACTGATTAAATTTTAGAAAATACCATATTGTTGTCAAAAGTTGTGTTCTGGAAAATTTCGAAAAATAAGCAGGCTTTAAATTTGAACGTAAAACACAATAATGGCGTGATCATTAGTATGGAAAATTGCTAAATGATACATATTTAGATCATTCTGTTCATTAACTGAATTTTTAGGAAAAATGTACCTGGCATTATAATGCTCTATATTTCCATAATTATTGTTCTATTGGGTAATAGAAAACATTTTTACAAAGGAAGTGAAAAACTATCTTGGATTCTTCTAAGGAATAAATCCCCCTATACCTAATCAATTTGAACATTATCAGTTATGCTGAGTTTTTGTTTGTTTTGCTTGTTTGTGCCATTCTATAGACCAAATCTTATAATGTAATTTTTAACCTTTTTATTTTGAAATAATTTTGAACCCTAAGAAAATTTGGACTCCCTGAAAGTAGTACAGTCAGTTCTTTTGCCCACCATTTTCAAAGTTCCCCTAATGTCACGTCTAACCACAATACGGTGATCAAAACCAAGAAGTTAACATTGACATGATACTATTAATACATCTATAAGCAATATCCAAATATTGAGTTTCTCCACTAACCCACTAAATTTTTCTTTTTCTGATCCGGGATTCAATCCAGATCTCACATTTCATTTAGTTATCAGGCCTCCTTCGTCTCCTCCAATCTGATAGTTTCTCAGGCTTCCTTTGTTTTTATTGACTTTGATACTTTTGAAAGATAGTGGAATTTTTATATTACAAATGAAAATTTTATTATTTAAATCTATGAGACAAAATAAAAATTGTATCAAAGTTAATGAATTTTTAAAATATAGGGGGCCGGCCGAGTGGCTCAGTTGGTTAAGAGCTCGCTCAAGAGTGTGAGCTCTGAGCAACAGCAGTTCGAGTCCCGGCCCGAGCTGAGCAGCCGCTGAGCTGCCAACAGGTGGCAGGAGGGCTCAGCTAAAAAAATAAAAATAAATAAATAAAAATAAAAATGGTTAAAATATAAATAGTACCTATAGTTTCACTATATACTATCACACAATGTAATTTTTGTGTTTCTTAGACACTGTATATCAACAGAAAATATTTATCAATGTGTAAGTTCATATAGATAGATATATAGGTGGTATATCAACATGGTATATGTGCCGGAGGTTTTCTTTTTAAGAGCTGATGTGACAAAGAACAAAATGAGGTATTTCTTTAGTGTTCTTATTATGGTTCCTCGCAGGTTTTAGACCTTCAAACATGTGGATATGAAACAGGTTTTTGTTTTGAGCAATTTTTCTCTCTTTATTTTCACAGAGTATAAATTGATTAGGAGTCTAATGTTCTTTCCCTTTTAAGATTAGATAATTTGTCTTCTATCAGAGACAGATAATTCAAACTTTTATAGTTTCATTGCGTACAGACTGTGCTTTAAGTACTGATGAAAATTCCAGGGGTGAATCTCAAACTCTTTTTGTAGAAATGATTACTCTCTACAAACTATTTCAGTTTCCTCCAGCTCATAAGGAAAAACAATATAATACTTTATAGCAATGCCAAAAATTATTTTTTTTTACAACAAATCTTCAATCCATTTTTACTAAATCATCAGGACTGTATGCCAATGTATCTATTTTCTAGCTGTGTTATTATTTTATATGATATTAAAGTTTATACTATATTAAAATTGTTCCCCAAACCTTATAATTATTTTTGCCACTGATTATTTTAATATGCTTTATTTTACTACAATTAGGAAAAATGTTTTAAAATATTAGAATCACAGAAATAAGAGCTATTAATTTCTTGTTGTAAGTCATCTAGTATGAAAACTAAATTCAGTTTTATCAGTATATAGATTTTGCAGAATAAGAAATGAGGATTATTGTTTTAACTGATAAATTTAGTAGTAGTATACTACATTGTCTCTCTGCATGCCCCTTGTTTTGATGTTTCCCTAAAATAAAAATATTTTCCCTGTTATATTTATCCTGCATTGATTACTACTGAATATTTTTTCATGTGTCCTTAGGTCACATAACCTCATACTAAATTAAATGTTTTGAAACAATGTGTATTGTTTCGAACATGTCTTCAGTACCTTAAAGTGATTTAAATGCATACATATGCAATATAGAGCCAGAAAGGACACTCTTTGGCAAACAGTGTCGAGAGGTGCTAAGCTCGTGGCAGGGAAGCCCTGGCACAGGGCGTTTATGTTCCTGGCTCATCTCCATGTCATTGGCTGCTCAACAAAAGCCTACTTTGATTAACTACATATTTGTTGATATTAAGGATTTCCTGTTATTTTTTGCTATGATTACCGTTTTTATATTAATGTTTTTAATAAAAATTAAAAGTATCTCTATTAGAGATACCTACTAAGATATTTGCAGGTGAAATGATACCTTGTCTGGGATTTGCTTCAAAATTAGCCATGTGGAGAGTGGTGGCAAAACACATGAAACAAACTTGACCATGATTTGATCATTGTTGGAGCTGGAAGGTTAACCACATCGAGTTTTATTATAGCTTGGTCACTACTTTTTTTTATATGTATAAAATTTTCCATAATAAAAAAATTTAAACTCCTGTTTGTTTCTGAGACAGAGTGTCTAGTAGCTTTATCAATAGCGTAAAAGCTACCCAAGCTAATAATTTAAGTGCATTTTGTAGAACAAGATAAGCATGTAAGCAAGAAAGGAGTAAAGAATAAAATGCATTGTATCTGCTCTCCCAAACAGAGGGAGAAGTGGTCATTAGTGTGCTTTCATTTTGGTTATACAAACCCATTGAAAGTAGAAATACTGTGTATCTTTTATATTTTAATAAATCATTCTAACTGGTGTAGATAGCATTAAAATAATTTAGACGAATTATGTAAACCTAGCATAACTCACAAAAAAGGAAAAAGCATAATTTTATTTATTGAAAGCAAAAATAATTTCAAACTAGATGGCAGGAATGGAAAGTGTGTTTTTTGTTGTTTTTATTTTTTTCTTCTGTGGTTCTCAAAGCATGAGCAGGAAACCCTCATGGTTCCCAATATTCTTTCAGGGGCTCCACAAAGTCAAAACTATTTTTATAGTAACTCTATGGCAGCATTTGTCTTTTGCATGCTCATTTTGTTGTGAATATACTGTAGAGTTTTCCAAAGGTTACATGATGTGTGACAACACAACAGATTGTCTACAGAGCAGATATGAGAATTCAGCTGTCTTCTATTTAGCTGAATATTAAGCAGATTTGCAATAATGTAAAATAATGCCACTCTTCTCATAAATGTTTTATTTTTAAAATACAGTCGTTTTTATTTAAAAATGTGATTTATTTTGACATGGAATGAATTTATTATTTTAAATTCATTGTTTAATAAAAATTGTAAATGCTTGGTTTATACAGAAGATATACATAGCCGTAACCCATATCAACAGAAACTGTTTGAGGTCCTCAGTATTATTAAAGAGCATAAATAGTTCCTTGAAACCAAAATGTTTGAGAAACACTGCTGTAATTATAGTTATAAAGAAGGTTTAAAAGTTACAAATAAACTATTTTTCTTCCTATAAAAAATCTTATGCAATACAAAATATATTTTGCAACTACTTTTATAACCCATATTGGAAACATTTAAAAAAATTTTTATTAATACTTATTCATTGAACACCCATGGTGTGATTTACATTTGTGCTAATTGCTGGGTTAATAGAATGAGTACAATAAAGACTCTGATATGCAACTTTCTCATAATTTAATAGAAGAATCTGAAATGCAAGTAATTACGACAATGAAATTTTAGGAACAACTAAGAGAAAGTAATGGAATTTATAAAACATTGTTCATACCCATGCATACGTATGTGTCAGTGTGTACCACATTCACACATGCACCATTTATTTATATTTTTTGATGTATGTGAAGAGAAATACATTCATATGATCTTTTATTAAATGGTCCATAATTATTAGAAAATGCATCCTTTAACTTTTAACTGTAAACTTCAGAGATGTAATAGGTGCTGATCAACAACTGTACAGTGGTTTTGAAAGTCTTTATTCAACCAAGCACAAAGCAGCAAAATGGAGAGAATAGGTGATGAGTTTTAGAATCAGAAAGACCTAAGGTGGAGTTTAGCTCTATTACTTATTTAAATATTGAGGATAAGTTTGCTCCTCTGAAATAAGACCAGCTCTATGAATCTCAAATAATTGCAAGTCAATGGAGCTCAAAAATCTTGTCCTTACTGTACACTCAACACATTTCCCCTTCTTTTAGAGAGAAATTATCAAAAAGAAAAAAAAAGAATAAAATGTAATGCTCAAAAAATGAGTCTCTTTTATTTAGAACTCCATCTCATGGCTCTAGAAACACAGCTGTTAGAAGCAAGCCAAAGAAATTCTTCCGATTTTAAAAAATGATAATTTGCTATGTATATGTTCCATAAAGCACTGGCTACATCTGCAAGGCTAGAAAGACAAATTAGCAAGTGTAATAGTGAAGAACATTGAAAATGTTTAGGTTCAAAAGATAGTAGTGTCTTTTATGAAAATAAGGCTCATTTTCTATTCCTCATTAATCCAGCTCCTTTATGGGCTTTTAGGAACAGGAGACAAATGTGACGGATCTCATTGGATCTGAAATGGTAGCCGTATCAAATGTGGATGCTCTATTTTATTATTATTTTCACAGTTTTAATGAGGTATCATGTACATACCGTGAATGTAGACATAGTAAATGTACAAATCAATCACTTTTACTAAACTTAGGAAGTTTGTATGACCATCATCACAATCTAAAACATTGTTTTAGAACGTTTCGATCATTACCAAGGTCCCTTGAGCCTGCTAGTAATAGCCATTTCCAGCGCTCTTCTTCCAGCCACACGTGAGAGGTTTGCTTTCTGTCTCTGTAAGTTTGCCTTTTCTTGGCAGTTCATATCAACTGAATCATGCAGTATGTAGTTTTTCTGTCTGGCTCCTTTCATCTACCAACATTTTTGAGGTTTATCTAATTTTTAGTATGTAACAGTAGTTTGCTCTTTTTATTCCCAAGTAGTAGTCCATTGTTTAGATATCCTACATTTGTTTATCTATTAGATTTTTCTGTTTTTAAATATTTGCATAAAAGTTTTAGTTGGGCCATTGATATTTTTAAATGGTTTTCTAGAGGTGAAATTGTATGACAAGTTTCTTTTTAATTCTTTAAAAAGATGCCAAATAGTTTTCCAAGGTAAGTGCATCATATTACATTGTTGCCTGTAATGTCTGAGGGTCCCACTTTCTCCATGTCACTGCCAACACTTGGTAATGTCTGTCTTTTGGGGTGGATGTACATATATCTCATTGTTGTTTTAAATTTCATTTTCCTAATGACATGATAAAGAGCATATTTTCAGGTGGTTATAAGCAATGCGTACATCTTCTTTGGTGAAATGTCTATTCGGATCATTTGCCCATTATTTGGGTCATTTGTCTCCTTACTGAGTTGTTTTTTGGTTTTTTTTAAAGATTTTATTGGGGAATTGGGGGAGGGGAACAGCGTTGGAGAATCTGGGAAGGGGAACAGACAAGTTGCTGTCCTTTCTTTTGTTCTTCAGTCTAGTTATGGAGGATGTCGCTTCACTGGCTCATGTTGGTATTATCATTGTGCTCTTCCTGGGTGAGACAGATCTGTCGCTGGCCATGATGGCCACTCACAGCTGCTTACAGCAGCTCACAGCAGCCCACGCTGTTGCCGGGGACTCCCAGCAACCCAGCTCCAGGTTGAGCTGCTACTCAACATCTTAGCTGTAGAGGGTGCAGCATCACTGGCCCTCATGTGAGATCCGAACCAGTGCCCTGCTACTCATAGTTGGAGCTCCCAAGTCAGCTCTTAACCAACATGCCACTCGGCCAGCCCCTTACTGAGTTGTTAAAGTTCTTTATATATATTTATATTTGAATATAAGTCCTTTATTAGGTATTTGATGCATATGTATTTCCTTCAGGTCTGTGTATTGTTTTTCTTATTTTCTTAAAGGTGTTATTTTAAAGGAAAAGTTTTACATTTTAATGGAATCCAGTTTGTCAACATACTTTTTTTTATTTATGGACCACGCTGCGCTTAATAGCATATTAAGAACTATCCCAAGTTCACAAAGATTTTCTCTTATGTTTAAAACTGGGAGCTGTATATATTTAGGTCTATGACCTATATTGCACTGGTTTTTGTATATGGTATGAGACAGAGGTCCAAGTTCATTTTTTGAACCACAAATGGATATCCAATTATACAAGCAACTTTTTTAAAAAAATATTTCCCCTGTTGAATTGTCTTGGCATTTTTGTCAAAAATCAATCTACCGTTAATACAAGAATCTATTTCTGGATTTTTAGTTCTGTTCTATTTGACTAAATGCCTAACTTATTTCACCAGTACTATGTTGATTATAATAATTTTACATTAAGTTTTGAAATCTGGTACTGTTAATCTTTAATTTTTTTATTTTTCAAAGTTGTTTTGATTCTTCTAGATTCTTTAACTCTCCATAAAATTTTAGTTATCAGCCTTCTGGGATTATGATAAAGGTTTCATTGAAATTATAGATCTATTAGGAGAGATTGATATGCTGTTTTGTAACAAGATTGAGCCTTCCAATCCATGAATATGTAATATCTTTCCATTTACTTAGATCTCCTTAATTTCTTTCAGTAAACTTTTATAGCTTTTGAAGTACAAGACTAACATTTCCTTTGATAATTTCTCCCAAATCATTTTATTCTTATCGATGCTATTGTGAATGGAGTTGTTTTTGTTTTTGTTTTTTTAAATTTCTTTTGGATTATTCATTCTATTTTATGGAAATACAGTGTTTTTATTTACCTTTTAGCTAATAATCTTGCTAATATGTTTAGCTCTAATAGTTGTGTGTGTGTGTGTGTGTGTGTGTGTGTGAGAGAGAGAGAGAGAGAGAGAGAGAGAGAAATCTTTAGGATTTTCTACATGCAAGGCTATATCATCTGCAAATAAAGACAGTTCTAATTCTTCCATTCCAATGAGGATAAGTTTAATGTTAATATTTTTTTTCCTTATTGCACCTGCTAGAACTTGCTTTACAGTGTTGAACAGTGTAGTGAGAGCGGACATCCTTGTCTTGTTCTTATGCTGGTGACTAGTTGCGTCGACAATACAGGGACTCTGTCATAACTTTGCTATAGAATACTTTCCTCT
>NW_017731676.1:605437-610309 GCF_001890085.2 Hipposideros armiger
TGTATCTATAGAAAAACAGATGCTATATTGACAATTATATTGTCAATTATATTGACAGAATAATCTTTCCCAACTAATCACTTACAGCTGCACATTAAATTGTACTATATGATTTGTGGGCTGTCTAAACCAGAAATCTCTTCTTTCCTCAGTCGTGACTAAGAGATGCTGTCTCCCAACATTTTCTTTTTATCTCTTGGTAGTTTCTCCTTTTAGTGGTCTGATTGCAATCTCTCCTGTCACTCTCCTTTCTATAACAGAATGAGTAAAGGAATATATAGATGATGTATTACAGAATTATACACTTGAAACCTATGTAACTTTACTAACTATTGTCACCCCAATAAACTTTAATTAAAACAAAACAAAAAAAAAAGGAAGAGCTGGATGTATTGCTCCCGAAACCATCCCTACAGATTCTCAACCAGGTACACTGGCGCTAACCAGAGACGCAATGCTAAGTCACTCATTTGAAGAAAGAGTGTGGCTCCACTCTAGCTTTTCCATACATTAGGTGTTGCCTTGAGCACTTAACCTCACAAAGCCTCATTTTCCTCATGTATAGAGGGATTTTGTTTTTTTGTTCTAAGAAGAACAAATTTAATTAATGTAATTTTCTAAACATAATAAGATACAAATCTATTATTTTTAACATCAGTATCATTGATGCATTAGCCCCAGTTGGGAAAAAATAGTCATTTTGGTTTTCATCTATTTATTATTCATTCATTTATGTATTTGATGCTGCCTAGCTGCCATGTAGTTGCTACATACATTACACCAGGGCCCCAGAGTCGCAGAACTGATACATGCAGCTGTTCCTCTTGAACCTCTTGGTTTATGAAGGGCAAAGGTTCCTTGGTTCATGGCCTATTTTCCTTGCATCCTTACCCTCTCTCACGGTGCAGTCACTGTGGTAATGACTAGAAACACTAATGTTCCACAAGTTTTGCTACCAAGAGAATGTCCATACATATTGTATGCACAGAAAACTCAGAATACCACTTTCATCTTTGTATTAATTTTTATAGGTGACAAATTACCACAAGTTTAATGCCTTAAAACAATGCATAAGTACCTCCCAGTTTCCATGGGTCAAGAATCCAGGCATGGCTGAACATAGGCCCCTGGTCAGGATGTCACAGAGCTGTGACCTGTGTTGGCCACGCTGTGTTCTCCTCTGCTCTGGAGCTTGGGAATCATCTTCCAAGCTCACGTGGTGGTTGGCAGAATTCAGTTCCTCCAAGTTATGGGAATAAGTTCCTCATTGTCTTGCTGGCTCTCAGCTGGTGGCCATCTCAGCCTATTTAGTTTAGTTTAGTTTAGAAACTATTTAGTTTCCAGTGACATTATAGGGTTATATGACTATCTCCAATACAGCAACTTTCTTTAATGCACAGAATGAATGACCACGCGCCCAGTCCTGGCCTGATATTAATGAGATCAATAGCTAAACAAGTCACTGTNTATATATATATATATATATATATATATATATATATATATATATATATATATATATATCAGGTGAACCATCATACTGACTCTGGATTATATTTGAGTAATTATTTAATGGGAATTACTACATTTGTGATATGGCCTTATTTACATAAGTATATCAGTCATTATATTGTCCCAATATGTAACCAAAGAAATGTCAATACAAAATACTAAGAAAAAAAGATAAAATCTTAAATATGTTAGAGACCTAAGATACAGACATTATTATATTGTTTGCTTTGCACTTATAAGTTTTTTATTTGATTCTGAAATAATTTGCTACAATATTTATTATTTCCTTAAAATATATTCCCAGAGGTAAAATTACTGAATGAAAATGAAGGGATATTTTGGATGTTTCTTAGACATCTTGTCAAATTTCTTACCTGAAAAGTTCTACCATTTTTCCTTCCCAATCTAAGAATGTAGTTTTCCATTTGCTGTTCACTCTAGAAATTTAAAAATGATAGAAATTTAAGAAAAAAACATATTTTAATTTACTCCAGATGCCAAATTTTAGTATCTTTGATTTAAGTATTATTTTTTTGATTAAGTATCAGGTTGATATTTTCTCCTATATTTATAGCTTAATTGCCTCCTATTCACCTAGATTGTGACCCAGGGTAATGGTGAAGGCCAAAGCAACAACATCTGAGATTGGACAGATGAAATCAACAGCAGTTTTTAGTCACATATATTCACAATGTGCGGGAGCAGGGCACCACACACCATGTGGGGGTGACACACAGAAACAGAGTAAACAACCAGGAGTGTGGGAGGCAGGCATTTTAGCATCAAAAGGTTGGATAAAGTGCCCCCTGGTTCATGCAAGAAAATATGATTGATTTGGTTGAATAATTTTGTGGACTGGCGGGATACTGAAACCCACTACTCAGGGATATGCAGGAACCTCACCTGATCCCCTTGATAAGGAAGGTTGTTTGGCTCAGGGACTGTATTCACCAGAGTGGGGAGGGGATCTTATGGTTAGGCCTTCAAGGCTCTGCTGATTTCACCAGTTAATGAGGCAGCTTTAGGCTTTAGACCATAATTATCACTGTTATTTCCTTTCAATGATGTATCTATTTAATATGCAGGAGAGTAGATTATCGGTTTTTGTTTTGCTATATTACAGAGTATATAAATGGGACTAAGGTTAGGGCCAAATCATAGTGTACTAGGTAGAAAAATAGAGTCTGAATTTAATTTGATAGGCAGTATAGGCATCGCTGAAATCATGGAAAACATAACTTCCTTCATGAGTTGTTTTTTTTTAATTGTTTTGTTAGCTTCAAAGTTGAATTCTAAAAAAAGCTTAACCATAATGAAAAAGGTGCACTAGTTTTTAAAATAAGTTTGATTCCCTTTGCTTGAAACTGCACTGCTGTCCTCTAATGTGGAATATCAAATAAAGAGGAACTGAGGCAAAAATGTGGTGAGCTACTCCATTCAGTTTACATAAAGTATGACTAACACCCATTTCAAACATCTCTGACATTATTTATATGAACATTTCATGAGAAAACTGTTTTATTCATATGAGGCCAAGTCTTAGAATAGAAAGTTAAAACAGTGTCATCTCTTGCACTTCTTGCGGAAGACCAAGAAAAGTGTAATTGTCATCTTGAGAACATGTGTGTGGCATCCTAACTACTGCAATATCTGGGGAACTGAACAAATCCTACAAAACAGACCCTGCAGCTGAAATTTCTTCCTCCCCATTCAGGGTGGCTTTTTTCTTTTATATTTTTACCAGTGCTATTACATATGATATGATTCTCATGGTAAGCCTCTCAAATTATTTTTATAAATATACTAAGTGTAAAACTATAGAAATAAACTCAGGTTGAATTTTTTTCTAAAATCACAATCTCTTTCTGGTAAATTTTAGTGAAAACTTGCATTCATTTTCTCAGTAACAGAGGAAGGGTTTATTGTCAAAGCACATTTTATGTTAACATCATTACTTTTGACATCTGTCAGAATAAATACTCGTATTGCTTGCACAATTTTGTTCGTGATAAGGAAGCGACATTATAGGCTTTGCTTCTAATTGGATATGTTAGCACATTTTTTCTGTCCACTCTTAATAAAGCAAAATTAAAGGAATTAATTGATTCTGTTAGGAGACGGTGAAGACATTCAAGATGTTTAACCTGTAAGAGAGAAAGATAAGTGGTAATGTTAATGTGAAATTTAAGGGTATAAATATGTAATGTACATGAATTGGCCATGGAAAAATGGGCAATAATAAATGAGATTCAGTTAAAGGAATGAGGATTTATATTGATCTTCTAGAATATTTTCTTGACATTTAGAGCGACGACTGAAGGTATATATAGAAAGAACAGGATGTGGGACTCAAGAAAAAAAAATGGGCTCTAATCTTAGCTTTTTTATATTCTGGACAACCTCGGCAAGTTTCTAATTTTCCTTAGTCTCAGTTTTTCTGTCCTGAAATGGTATGGAGAGTACCTAACATGAAAAGTAGTGGAGGAAATTTTAAAAAAAAGTATAATCCACAGAAAAGAAATGTTACTTTCTTTTTTCTTCTAACCCTAAGGACAATATCAAAGAGAATGAGAAAAATGAAATACTATATTAAATATAAAATAATATTGGAATGAGGTACAAAAACCAAATAGAATTCATCACTTCAATTCATTTTTTGTTTAGAGCATAATTTCATTAAACTGTTTGAATATTCTTAGCTTGATCACCTAGCAACATATAACATTTCTTCTTTATTTCAGATAATAATTATTTAATAGAGTAATGAAAATAACCAAAACAATTATGTTAAATAGCTCTTTAATTAAAAATATCCCATGATATATAGTCATGGGATGTGGAGTATAGTGTGGGAGTGGAGTCAAGGAAATTGTAATAGATACGTATGATATTGGGGGGGGGAAGTGGGGCGGCGAATTGGGTGAGGGAGGTGTCACCTCGAGGGGGAAAAAGTATAACTATTGCACTGTGCTGTACAGCTGAAACTAATTCTAAAAAATGTGTATTTCACAATACAAAATAATTAAAAAAATATATATCCCATGATATATATTGGAAAGCAGAAGCTATTGAACTGTGTTGAATACCTTCTTCACCATGAGCGAATTGGTTTTGATGAGACTAGGTTTAGCCTGTAATGGAAAAATAATCTGGACATCTGAATTTTATTTATATCCCTAAAGTGCCTCAACAAATTCAGAGTTTTTTTTCTCCCATCAGCTTCTCACCTCCTCCCCAAAATAGTCATAATTATAATAATTATTATGTTACCATGCCTGTGTGCAGTTTGTTCTTTATTATATATTTGCATACCAAGATATATTAGTCCAATTACTTATTCATTTAACATATATACACATG
>NW_017731676.1:612199-613726 GCF_001890085.2 Hipposideros armiger
GGGCCCTGCTGCTCAGAGCTGGCGTCCCAAGCCAAATCCTAACCAACGCGCCACTCGGCCAGCCCTAACATCCACTTTTATAACAAAGGAATCATTTTGTTCTGGACCCTAAGTACGGCTAAATGCAATAAATTGTTTTTATTTAGATATAGTTGAAATATACCATTATATTAGTTTCAGGTGTGTAACAATGATTTGATATTTGTATATATTAGGAAATGATCACCACAGTATGTCTAATTAACATCCATCACCATACAGAGTTACAAAAATTTTATTCTTGTTATGAAAACTTCTAAGTTCTATATTCTCAGCAACTTTTAAATATATTATACAGTATTATTACTATAGTCACCATGCTGTACATTATATCCCCATGATTTCTTTGTTTTATTACTGGAAATTTGTACTTTTTAGCCCCCTTCATCCATTTCCCATACCCCCCACCCTCCCACCTCTGGCAATCACCAGTCTGTTCTCTGTATCCATGAGCTTGGTTTTAGGGGGTGTTTGTTTGTTTGTTTGGTATGGTTTTCTGGGCTTTTTATTAAATTCGACATAGTGAGATAGGACAGTATTTATCTTTCTCTGACAGACTTCTTTCAGAATATCTTTGAAGTTCACCCATGTTGTTGCAAATATCAATATTTCCTTCTTTTTATGGCTGAATAATGTTCCATTGTGTGTGTGTGTCTATATATATATATAGATAGATAGATAGATAGATACATACATACATACATACATACATACATACACACATACACACACACAATCTGTCCATTGACAGATGAATGGATATATATATATATATATATATATATATATATATATATATATATATAATTGTCTTTCTCCATTCATCTGTTGATAGACACTTAGGTTGCTTCCATGTCTTGACTGTTGTAAGTAATGCTACAATAAACATGAGTTTGCACATATCTTTTTGAATCAATGTTTTCATTTTTCTCAGATAAATACCCAAAACTGGGATTGCTGGGTCATATGATAATATTGTTTGCAATTTTTTGAGGAAATTCCATACTGTTTCCATAGTGGCTATACCATTTTACATTACCACCAGCAGTGCACAAGAGTTCTCTTTTCTCCACATCCTCACCAACACTTGTTATTTCTTGTCTTTTTTATAATAGCCATTTTAAACAGGTGTGTGGTGATACCTCATTGTGGTTTATTTTGCATTTCCCTAATGGTTATTAATGTTGTGCACCTTTTCATGTACCTGTTGGCCATCTATATGTATTCTTCAGAAAAATGTCTGTACAGATTTTCTGCCCGTTTTTTAAATTAGATTGTTTGATTTTTTTGCTACTGAGTTTTATGAGTTGTTTGTATATTTTAGATATTAACCACTTAACAAGTATATTATTTGCATATATTTTATCTCATTCAGTCGGTTGACTTTTCATTTTGTTGATGTTTCCTTTGCTGTACAGAGATTTTTGGTTTGATGTAGTTCCACTTGTTTATTTTTTCTTTTGTTGCCTTTGCTGTCAAATCCAAAAT
>NW_017731676.1:615956-619343 GCF_001890085.2 Hipposideros armiger
TTCACTGAGCATAATGCCCTCAAGCTCCATTTAATTTGTCCCAAATAATATGATTTCCTTCTTTCTCATGGCTGACTATTATTTCATTGTCTGTTTATATATAAATCACATCTTATTTATCCATTCATCCATCCAAGGACACTTAGATTGTTTCCATATCGTGGCTATTGTAAATAATGCTGCAGTGAATACAGAGATGCATATATTGTTTTCAAATTCATGTTTTCAAATTCTTCATATACATACCTAAAGGAGGAATTTCTGGATATAATAGTTCTATTTTTCATTTTCTGGGGAACCTGCATATTGTTTTCCCTAGTGGCTTAACCAACTTATGTTCCCATCAACAGTGTACAAGTTTCCCTTTTCTCCACATCCTCGCCAACAGTTATTTCTTTTCTTTTTTTGATAATAGCCATTATGATAGGTATATGGTAATACTCCATTGTGGTTTTACTTGCCTATCCCTAATGATTAGCTGTGTTGAGCATCTTTTCATCCTGGCCATTTGTATGTTTTCTTTGTTAAAATGCCTATTCGATTCACCTGTGCCTTTTAAAGTCAGATTGTTTTTTTGCCATTAAGTTGTGTGATTTCTATTTATATATTATGAGCATATATTTTGATATTAACCCCTTATCAGAAATATGATGCAAATATTTTCTCTCATTCTATTGGTTGTCTTTTCATTCAGATGGTATCTCTAAAGTTCCTTAATCTATCTTCACTCTTTTGCATTCTTTTTCTTTTTTTAATATATAGTAATACCTTGGATTGCGAGCATAATTCATCCAGGAAACAAACTACTCGTATTGCAAGACATCGCTCATTTACCACGTTACAATGTACTTGGTTTGTGATCATAATTCGTTCTGGAAACAAACTACTCATATTGCAAGATATTGCTTTGTTTACCATGTTAAAATGTATTAGAAATGATTGCTCATCTTGTGGAACACTCGCAAACCAGGTTACTCACAATTCAAGGTTTTACTGTATGTATATGTTTTTAGTTACATTTGACATACAATGTAATATTAGTTTTGAGTATACAATATAATGATTAGACTTACAAAGTGTTCAACCCAATAAGTTTTGTACTCACCTGACACCATAAACAGTTATTACAATATCATTGACTATATTCTCTATGCTGTACTTTACATCCCTATGACTGTTTTTATAACTGGCGATTTGCACATCTTAATCCCCTCCCCTTTTTCACTCATCCCTGAACCTTCTACCATCTGGAAACCCATCAAAATGTTCTGTGTATCTATGATTTTGTTTGTTTTGTTTGTTCATTTATTTCATTTTTGTTTTTTTGGTTTTATTGATTCCACATATAAGTGAAGTCATATGGAATTTGACTGATTTATTTCATTGACCATAATACCTTCTAAGTTGTCTTTTGTTAGAGCCTTTGTTTTAAAGTCTATTTTGTGTGATATAAGTATTGCTACTCCAGATTTTTTGTTTGTTCATTTGCATTAAATACCTTTTCCATTCCTTTACTTTCAGTCAGTGTGTGTCTTTCCATCTGAAGAGGAAATATTGTAGGCAACATATGTATGGGTCTTGTTTTCTTAACAATTCAGCCACCATATGTCTTTTCATTGGAACATTTAATCTATTTATATTTAAAGTACATATTGATAGGTATGTAGTTATCACCATTCTGTTATTCAGAATGGTGATATATATTTTAATCTTATAAAAGTCCCTTTAACGTCTCTTGTGATACTGATTATGTGGTGATGAACTTCTTTAGCTTTTTCTTGTCTGGGAAGCTCTTTATTTGTCCTTTGCTTCTAAATGATAGCTTTGCTGGGTAGAGTAATCTTGGTTATAGGTCCTTGCTTTTCATCACTTTGAATATTTCATGTGAATCCCTTTTGGCTTGCAAACTGTCTCTTCACAAATCAACTGACCGTCCTATAGGAGCAGGAGTTACCTTGTAGGTAATTCACTTCTTTTGTTGCTTTTAAGATTCTTTCTTTGTCTTTAACCTTTGGCTTTTTAATTATGATGTGTCTTGGTGTGGGCCTCTTTGGATTCACCTTGTTTGGAACTTTCTGCACTTCCTGGGCTTGTATGTCTTTTTCTTTTGCCAGGTTAGGGAAGTTTTCCATCATTATTTCTTCAAACAGATTTTCAATTGCTTGTTCTCTGTCTTCTCCTTCTGGTATCCCTATGATGTGAATGTTGGTACACTTGATGTTATCCCAGAGTCCCCTTAAACTATTCTCATTTTTTTAATTGTTTTTTTCTTTTTGCTGTTGATTGTTTTCTGCTACCTTATCTTCTAAATCGCTGATTCAATCCTCTGTTTTATCTAATCTATTGTTTATTTTCTCTAATGTATTCTTTATTTAAGTTATTGTATTCTTCATTTCTGACTGGTTCTTTTTTGTGTTCCTTATCACCTAAAGACTAGCTAAACAGAAGTCCTATAACTAAGGATATACAGAAGAAGCCACGTGAAGACTGGTAGGAGCGGTGGATATGCAGAATGGGCAGGCCCCACACCCACAGTGTGGCAGTTAAGAAATGGGAAGTATATCTTGTTTGCAGAGGTCCCCCATAAGGCCACAAGGAGTTCCAGCCTCACTCTGGGCTCCCCAGTCCAGGGTTCAAGTGCCAGAGAGATCCCCACAACTTCCGGCTGTGAAAACTAGCAGGCATTGTGGCTGAGTGAGATGGAGAGTTGCAGGAATTCCAGGTATCCCTCTTAAAGGACCAGTATATGGATATATTCACTGATGGACTCATTCGCTCTGAGCTCCAGCTCTGAGGCAGCAGCTCAAAAAGTGCCAGTGACATACAGGGAGGAGCTGAACTTCTGTATATCCTTAGTTATAGGACTTCTGTTTAGCTAGTCTTTAGGTGGAAGTCAATGATAGTGGTTTTGTAGTTTGGTTGTCATTTTGATGTGGTCTTCAGAGGAGGCTAGCACACCATTTTACCTCATTTTTCTTTTTGCTCTTCTGCTTTGATGAATCCCATTGCCGGTATTCAAGTTCACTGATCATTTCTCCCACTTCTCTCATCTGTTGTTGAACCCCTACATGAATTTTGCAGTTTTTTTATTATATTGTTTAGCTCTATGATTTCTGTTTGATACTTTTTTTATATTTTCTATGTTTTCATTGAAATTTTCATTTTGTTCATTTATTGGTCTTCAAACCTCAGTGAGCATTTTTATGACCATTATTTTGAAGTTGTTATTAGGTAAATAACAAATTTCCATTTCATTAAGGCCTGTTCCTGGAGTTTTGTCTTGTTCTTTAGCTTGGAACATATTCCTTTGTTTTTTCACTTTTCTTCATGCTTTGTGTTGGTTTATGTACATTAAATAAAACAGCCACCTGTCCCAGTCTTGATGGA
>NW_017731676.1:620003-630753 GCF_001890085.2 Hipposideros armiger
GACTGTATTTATGGAGATCGCTGCACATATGAACATAGCAAGCCATTGAAACAGGAAGAACCAACTGCTACAGTTCTAACTGGAAAACCATCCCTGCTGCTTCCTCACATTTCTCATCAGCAGTTGGACCAATTGTTGAAATGAATGCGGGTGAGGCTGAGTCAGGAAATTCAAACTTGGCAACTGGGTGAATGCCATTGAGTTTGTTCCTGGGCATCCCTCCTGGGCCCGACTGCCCTTCCTGCACTGAAGCATCCCTGAAGGGCTCAGTGACAAGGAAGAAGCAGACCAGGAGCAAACTGCAGTGGAAACAAAGAAGCAGCTTTGCCCCTCTGCTGCAGTGGGAGATATGGGAGAACTCTGTGTATCTCCATGGAGATGCCTGTGTGTGGACTGCAAGCCCTCTACTCTGTCCGGTGGGCCTGCCCAGAGACCACAACATATCAAATCTTGCATCGAAGCCGGTGAGGAGGACGTGGAGCTCTCAGCTGCTGTCCAGCCCAGTAAAGATGTGGTATTTGAGGGGTGCGTGGAGGTGGTCCATGAGAACGCCACCCCAGTGAGCACCACGTTCAGATCCTCTCCAACTGCAGCCACACCTACTGTCTCACGTGCATTCGCACGTGGAGGAGTGCTAAGCAATTTGAGAACAAGATCATAATTCCTACCCCGAGTGCCAAGTTACCTCTAACTTGGTCGTTCTGAGCAAATACTGGGTGGAGGAGAAAGGAGAGAAGCGCAAACTTATTTAGGAGCACAAGGAGGCCATGAGCAGCAATGGTGCAGGTATTTTGATGAAGTTGGGAGCTGCCCTTTGGAGGGAACTGTGTTTTGTTTGTTTGTTTGTTTGTTTGTTTGTTTGTTTGTTTGTTTGTTTGTTTAAAGATTGGGGAATTGGAGAAGGGGAACAGACAAGTTGCTGTCCTTTTGTTCTTCAGTCTAGTTGTGGAGGACGTTGCTTCAATGGCCCATGTTGGTATTATCATTGCGCTCTTCCCGGCTGAGGCAGATTGGTCACCGGCCATTAGACGGCCACTCATGGTAGCTTATGGCAGCCCACTGCAGCCGCACTTCAGCCTACACCTTCACTGGCGACTCACAGCAGCCCAGCTCCAGGTCGAACTGTTGTTCATCATCTTAGCTGTAGAGGGTGCAGCGTCACTGGCCCTCATGTGGGATCCTAACCGGAGCCCTGCTGCTCAGAGCTGGCGTCCCAAGCCAACTCCTAACCAACATGCCACTTGGCTGGCCCATAATTGTAGTTTCTTATCATTTATCTTTACTACAGGGTTTTAGCGTGTGCTCAGTCACCAAAAAGCAAATGGCACTAAAGACCCAGCAACTTAACCCTTGAGACATTGCCATCTACAGAATGAAATTATAACCAAATTTAAAAAAAAATTGTTTACTCTAATTGATAGATTTTGAAGCTGTACAACTAATTTTTTAGCTATACTTTTACAGGGTATAACAATTCTATTTGTTGATTCTAAGCATAAGGCTGCACCATATAATATATTGTGCTGAAATTATTTTTCATGAACTACATTTATATTCTAATTTTTAAGCTGAAAAATAAATAAGACCAACTTCCTGAGCATGCTACTGTATTCTTCTCTACAGTCTAGCATAAATTATGATAAATTTTGATTTAAAGCATGATCTTGAACATATACCTTTATACTAAGGAAATCCTATAAATCATCTTTTGAGATTTCAGACTGACCATGTCTTATGATTCATACTGACTACATTAGAAATTTAATATCTCTGGGATTTTATAAAATCTTTAACAAGTGATGAATTACAGCTTGTGAGTGAAATCAAATCTTTGATTAAGAATCTATTTTTATTCTTTGCAGGTAGATTCCATTGGATAAGCCTTTAATTATGGCCAGCTATTTTAAAATCCTCATTTTGTAATTTTTAAAATACCTTTAGTACACTAAAAAAATAGGCTAAACTAATTGAATGATGACTGGCTAAAACTTTTCTTCCCCTGTTACCCTTTATCATATCTGATGTTTTACGGTAGAATCATTCCTGGTGAATTATTAAAGGCTAATGTCTAAGAGCTCAACTGTCTCTACCCAGACTTAGTTGAGACTAAGTCATATACTAGATGATGTTCTGCCTTCATTCAGTTATGTTTAATCTGTATCCTAAATTAATCTCTGCAAGAAGAGTAAAACTGGACCGAGAAACTTGTGACAGAAAAGCTCCACAGTGGGCCCAGAAAGAGATAGTATGTTATTTAACTCTGACCCCTTGACAACAGCAGGAATTTAGAAGCATACAGCTAATTTGTTTTTGTTTTTTGTTTTGAGACTACACCTTCAGAAGGCTTATCCTGGTGAAAAAGAAGAGAGGGGAAATGGGTAGCAGAGAATTAGAGGGAGAAAAGAGGGGGAAAACAAAGAAGGAGAATGAAAGAAAAGGAGGAAGAGAGGAAGGAAAGAAGGGAGTTCATTTGGAAGTACCTCTTGGAAATAAGAAACCATATTTTACCAAAATACATCCCTCCTGGATAAATGACAGAAAGGTTCTCTAATTCAGTGCTGCTGCTTGTTAAATGTTTGGACTGTGTTGATGCTGACTCCAGCAATTGCTTTTGAAGAGGAAAAGGAAAAGGGAACAGGATTTGGAAGGGAGCTGGCTTTTAAAATGTGGAAATTTTGAAAAAGTTGAAAATGGTACTTCAATCACTAAATGAAATGCATTTTAATTTAAAGAGATAATTAATTGTATCTTCAGTAAAGGAGAAGAATTCTGCTTTTTTTTTTCAGTACTTTTATTTTAAAATTTCCTTGGCATTTGTAACACAAATATACCTAGTGCTGTGTACACTTACTCATTTTTAGCTGATTTTAAAAAAAACTTAAAATACCAACAATTCATTTGTGTCTCAATTATATTTCTTGTAATTATTCTCCATCTTTTCTCACATGACTAATTACAGAAAAATCTGTTTCATGAAGTAAAAAACAGTTTACCCAGTTGTTCATTAGTCAAAATAAATAATTTTATTGTGCCTTGTGGTAAGTGCCATGTTAACATACAAACAATATTAGCTGATGAGTTAAGACTGAAAAGTGAATAATAATTCATATGCTATGACCATGTTTTTACTTTATCAATTACCATCATTTATATGTTTGGATTATGACTTCTCAATTTATGATAGCCATTACTACCTTTTGTAAGCAAAATGTTCCTCATTTTTCTAAGTAAATTGTATGCTCTGGAGGTTCTTATACTGGGAATATTCTCTTATAAAATTTTTACAAAAAACCTTGTCAAAAGTCTTAGTATATTACTAAATATGTCTAAATTTAAAAATTATTTGTTAATATCAAGTTAATCATTATTGATCCTAACTATTTCATATAAGCCATTATTGTAATCAGAGTCACACCCCTTTGTTATCGGTGTCCAGTTCCAGTATGCATGTTGTATTCAACTTTTGGGCACCAAATCCCACTTTTTGTGTACCCTATAACTTGTGATAACTGTTGTCCGTTCTTAAATTATTAATAATAATTTGTTAATTTTTCAACACAGGTAATGGATTAGGAATTAGAATTGTGGGTGGTAAAGAAATCCCTGGACATAGCGGAGAAATTGGAGCCTATATTGCCAAGATTCTTCCTGGGGGAAGTGCAGAACAGACAGGAAAGCTTATGGAAGGTAAGAATAAGGATTTCAAAGTAATTACAGTAAATGAACTCATATGAAATATATATTCATTTAATATACAATTTTTCTCTTCTTTTACTATCCAGGAAAACCTTTTCTTGTGGTTATTTGTGAAATTTTGGTATGGTAATGTAAAATAAGATATGTCCACAACTAGATCCATTTTATTTTCAATTGCATTGTCTTTTTGGCAGCTGGTTTTTTATGGGAATATCTAGTTTAAGAAACAGTAATTGGTCAAGATGTTTTACTCATGGGAGCAATATTATTTTGAAAAAACACTTTGGTTATAGGAGGCATATACCAACAAAAATTATATTGAAATCAGATCCATGAAAATCTCAGATTCAGTACATGCTAAAGCCAGGTCAGCAAACTGGACGACCCATGGGCCCAATCCATCTGCTGCATGTTTCCCTAAAAGTTGTTTTATTGAAGCACAGCCAGGATCATTAATTTGCATATTGAACAGGAGCTTTTTTTCCACGACAGTAGCAGAACTGTATTTACAAGAGGGACTGTATGGTTTACAAAGCCTAAAATATATGCTGTCCCTTTACAGAAAAAGTGTGCCAACTTCTGTGCTAGGTACTGTCTACTTTAGATACCATTCACCTCTTTGCCTCATAAGCATTTTTTTAAAATGAACTTTGAAAATGTATCCAATGGCCCATAAAATTTATAATTGATCAGTTCCTTTCAGGAAAATGTTACAGCTTGGTTCTCAAACTGCATAATGCTATTTTTCATTTATTAAGTATGTGATGCAGTTATTTGCATTTTCCAAACTCTAACATATAGTTTGCAAGTTTTCGGTGATGCTGCTTATAATGAATATTTTTATCATAAAGTAGCCTCAACCTATCTTTCTATTTTTACTCTAAATTAAATACATATTTGAAAGTCTTTTTCTAGCATTTCATAGTTTAATAAAGTGTTGCCTGCTATTGCTTAAAACTTTTAATTATATTAAAATTATTCATTGTCCTTGCCTTTAATTAAATGTATTGGAACCTACGAAAAAAGTCCCTGGATATTTTGATACACTATTAAAATAAACACAAACTTGAGGAAATATTTATTCATCACCATGTTCTCCTGGAACAAGCTGGAACCAGCTCACTAAGATACGCTGAGCACAGCTTTTCCCCATTTAGCCCTCAGCGCCATCACGTTGATAGTTTGAATTGGCCATAGTAAGAGGATTTACAACATGGAAATAGACAAATGCTAAAAATTAGGCCACTTTTATTTGTTTATTTGGTGGTTAGTTTGCAGAATGCCAATTTACCAGGATATCACCAAATATGTACCTGAAAGCATGTTATTAAAAACATTCTAATGGTGTCATAAAACAGGGAAAACTAGTAGAGCTAGCCAGGTAGCTAAATGAAGGACTAAGCCATATAGATCAGATATAACAATTATGAGCACATCACTGGCTCTGTATGAATTTTCTGACTGTAATCTTATCATTCCCAATGCAACTCTTTTGTTATCGCAGTCTAGTTAAATACAGGAATTGAGACACATTTTTAAGGATTGCTTTTATATAGCATACTCCACAAAGACATGAATATGCTGTTTTGTTTTAAAATAAAATGTGCAAAAAGATTTGTATCTGATATAATTTGAGAAAGATAGTTGAATAATTTAAATATAAGTTTTCATACCCTTTTTTTTGCATTTATACCATGGTAATTGGCAAATGCTACAAATCGGAATGATCTTAAAGACAATTTCAACAAAGCATACTGTGATGGAGTAATGGTCTTTGCAGTTGGTAGCTTATGTGACCATTTTTAAATTCATAAATTTAAATTAAAAATAGGTATGATACAAACTCATTCAAGAGAAAAAAATTTAAGTAAACCTAACATTACATTTGTGATTTTATAAATTCAGAGACTTCCACAAAAGCCCTCATCTTTTTTGGAAGTAGTAGTTTTGTAGTCTAATTGGTTTAAGTGGGAAATTATTAAAAACTATGTACATATGATTTAAGATTTTATTTTTATTAATTAATAAAAAAATAGTTTTGCCAAGGTGCCAAGCCTGGCATTTCTGTGAGTATAGATCCTCTGATTAGAGTCCAATTCTTATAGAATCCACACACATAATTTGTGATTTATGATTTCCAGCTTTGCTTTGTTTATTCTTACAACATAGCTCTTTAATAAAACACTTGGTAGTGTTCCTATTAGGCTCATGATATTACCTTGGTTGTTGATATTTAAATCCTGGTTTTGAAACATTGAATATTTTTAGGAGTAAATTTGACATATGCTAACTCATTGACTTTCTCCTGTTCACAAGGCTACACCTATAATCTATGCAACCAGGCTACAATAGAATGATAAAGGTTCATTATTTTTATGTCCAAAGATGAACGGACTAGAAGTCACAAGTACTCACTGTATTTAGACCAGTACATTTCCTGGATATATGTATGTGATATATATGTATAAAATAAACTATATGTATAGTTTTATATGTAGTTTTATATATATATATATAGCTTTTTATATATTATATATCTTTTTTTGTTTATAATCGTGTATTTCAGTTTTTGTACATATCCTCAGGGCCATCACTCTCAACTCCTAAAAGATTATCAAAAATTTTCAAAGCGGTGCATTGGCTGAAACACAGCTCTGATTTTTATGCATGATGTGAGGCATTTCTATAATAATATCAATTTTAGATCATTGGAGTTTCTTTTAAATTTTTTCATGACTATTGATTTATATTTATTAAAGGTGATAAACATCATTAATTTTCCACAGTTTGAGGGTAATTCTTTTTGAAGAAAAAATTGTACATATAGTATATAAATAGATAGATAGATGAAATGTGCTTATATTTATGTGATTTAATTTCTTCATCAGTATAATGAATTCCAGCTAGACATAGGAACTGATTTAATCTCTTCTGAGTAGATCTTTCTGCATTTCTGAATACAAAAGTGTATGCACTGAGCCTTTATGATTGTAAATTGTCTTCCAGCTTATTTAAAACATTAATGACCAATTGGTTGACTATAGAATTCTTAGACTCTACTTTTTTCCACTCCAAGTTATAAACCTATTTTTTAGAAACAGTTTGACTGAGTCTACTGTTTTATCTAAGTTTGGTTACTTCTTCTCTAATAGGCTTTTCAGACTTATGGTCTGACAGGTTAACACTCTTGCAGTACTCAATGGCATAGACTCTTGTGTTGATTTTGGGGAGAGCAAGAGTATTTCCAATTTTCTCTAGCTTTTTATTCTCTACACGTATGCATATAAAACATACTGACCAATCATGTAGGTTTTCTAATGATCATAAGCTAAGTGTTATTCTGAAAGTACTCACTTATGTAACATTAAATGGAGGAGAAAAAAAATCCAAGTAGACTTTCTGAGTCATTGCTCTGGTTATTTTTTGGAAGGAGATTTTTATTCTTCTTTATTTTTTTATTATTTTTTATTTATTTTTATTATAACCTCTTTTTGAAAAATCTTCTGAACAAGCCTGTTTTGTTAAATAGTGTAGGAGAATTTTGTGTTTCAGAACACTGCAAATTAGTAAAAATTTTTGCAAAAATCGTAGGCAGCACTCAAGAAATTAGATTTAAAACATTCCTGATATTACTTTGTGTGCCACCCCTTAAAATAAAAAATACAATTAGAGAATGTTCCATTAATCAAAATTCCATGAATCAATCTTTTAGTATGACAATAATCTACAATGATGTTTTAAAAGAGCTCAAGCGATCAGGTCCTTTAGGGATCCTTGTCTTCCAAAATCTTACCGTTTATTTCCCAGGAACATTTAGTAAACATTCTTAAACAAATAAAAAACTAAGAATGATCTTATCCTACCTATTATTTTTTTTCTTTTAACACTTAAGGTTGATCTTTGTTCGATTGAGAAAATGAAAGCAAAAGATCTGAAGAATTAAACTACAAACCTAATTAAGTTTCTAAAGTGCCATTTCTTGCTATTTGCTTTAAAATTAAAAGTGTAACAATTTTAGATGAACAGTGTCAGGTCAGGGCTTTGAAATGTTCATCAGTATCGGGGTTTTAAATGGTATCTAATATTTTCTCACTTTAGTCTTTGATATTATTACTTTGTTTTGAAATAACTTGAGCATCTAAAAGTACACTCGAATATATGGACTTTGAATGTATAATTACAACTTGCCGCTTCCATTTTAAATCTTTGTCCTTAGACAAATGATTATGAACCTTATTTATATTATCATATCAAAACAAAGCTCAATATACTCGACACTTTAACAAATGGCCTCAAAAATTAGATGCCTCCTCTATAATAAACTTACTTTTCTCTAGATTCTGTTACCTGGTGAATCTTATTGACTATCATTACAATTTTAGGAAGTTTTGAATTTATGACATGCTTTAAAAATTACACTGTATTTAAAAAATAACTCTCTATATATTCTTAGACCAAAGTTCCAACCATTTCCAAAACTAGGGAGCTTGTCATGCAATTCTCATTATCTCACAATAAGCACAGGCTTTATTTTTAATCTGACAAAGACCAGGTTCAGATATTCCCTGTGTTCCATGCCATGTTGTGCATCTATTTACTGTATCCTTTAATACTGAATTATTATTTCTTTTTGCATACTCAATGCCCAGTACAGTGCCTACTAAAACAAGGTTTTGATCAATATATAGAAATGAGTGATAAATAATCCCTTTTCAGTTAAAAAAGTTGAGTACTTATTAAGATGTCACTCCTCATAGGGTTGTGTGATGCAAATAAAATGATACATGCAGTCACACTCTATATTTTTAAAGAACCATATACACTTAAGGCAGCATCAATATTTGGCAATATAACTTTTGATTATTTTTTCAGAAAAGGTACACAAAATAGAAACTATTTCTTCTGGGTAGAGGATCTTAAAACTTTGAACTTAACTGCTCATGAATTTACATAAATTTACTCAGATTTTTTTTTCCCCTTGGTTTTTCTTTGCTTTGAATTATTAAATTCAGATCTCTGGAGTGGAGGTAGAGAATCAGTTGTTACTCATAGAAACAAACAAACAAACAAACAGAAACCTTCAGTATGGAATATGCAGCACCACTTCCTGTGCAGAGGGTAGAAAGGGATTTTTCTCTGGGCCTTTCTTCTCTGGCCCAGGCTCCCCGTTGTGCCTGCTCTGCAGTTGATAGAGGGTGAAGGGCACAAAACAGAGGAGTTTTAAATTATAAATTAAAATCTCAACTCAAAATAGCAAGTACTGTGTGGAAGTGTTTGCTGCCTGACACATCTGTTTCTGATTCATTTGTACTTAAATGGTGAGTGTGTTTTTCTCTGTCTCCTAAATTTTTACTGAAACAACTCAGTGGTTGATTTCTTCATTACCCAATAAGCACAGAAAGTCAGGGTTTGATGTTTACTAGTTCATTAAAAGTGGATGAGATTTTCCTTGGTCTGAGCCCCCTCTCCAGTCAGGAAAATTGCCTTGTATGATAGTATTCACACAGTTTATTCACACTTTTCATCTCCTCATGTACTGAGATGTCCAGCTCAGCATCTCACACATCTTCTGTCCACCTTCCCTGATGGGCGTAGGGTAGGGGAGCGTCTTCACATTTGTGTTTTGATGTATGCAATTGAACACTATCAAGTGCTGACCTGTAATTCTCATTACAAATGTTGAGTATACAACAAAACTGTATGGAATAATATATCAAACAGCCATATACCCACCATACTATTTTAAGTCTTTACATTTTGCCATATTTGTTTCATATTTTTAGGAGAAATAAGTACCTATAAGTCAATTAAAGCCTCCTGTAATCACCTCTCATCTCCCAAACCTCTCTTTAGTGCCTCAGAATAAATCACCAGACTTAATTTGAGATTATTATTTTACTTGCTGTTCTTTACAGCTTTACATATATATTCATAAATGACATAAAGGTTCCTCTTGCTTATTTATGAAATTTTATGTAAATGATATCATACTGTAGTTTTGTCAAATTTTTAGTTACATAATGTTTGAGGTTTATCCAAGTAGATCTTGTTCATTTAATAATGGGAATTCTATTGTATGTCTCAACTACAATTCAAATATTCTCTGGTTAGGTAGGTTATACATGAGGGGGTTTTTTGTTTATTTTGTTTGTTTACTATTTCAAACTATACTGTAATTAACCCTTTGAAGTAGTCTCCTGGTGCACATGTGCAGGAGTTTCTTCTATAGTACAAGTTAAATTTCAGGGGATTTTATGTAGGAGAATGTTAGATATGTAGGAGAATGTTGTGTGGTTTCTTCAACCATAGTTGATTTTTCTAAATTGCTCTCCACAGTATTATATTATTTTTATATTGGGTTGTCGGAAAAGTCATGACGTATTTTTTTTATGTTTTTCATTGCAAACATGCGTCATGAGTTTTCCAACAACCCAATATTTATCAGTAGTAAATTAATGTTGTTTTTTATCTACACACTTGTTCATCTTTTTCTACATTTCCTTTTTCAAATATAATGTAGGATGGCATCTCATTGTTGTTTTCATTTACTTTCCCTTCAATAAGGTTGAATATGATAATATTTTATTAATCTTGTCATCTCTTTGGCTTTCTTATCTGTGATTTGCCTGTTCTTTTACTTATTCTTCAGTTGGATTGTGTATTTTCAATTGAATTTAGAGAATCTTTACATTTTGTGGATATTATTGTCAAGTATGTAGGCTTGTATTTTAGTTTCTGTCTTTTTATTTTTTTAATAGAAGTTGACATTTTAATATAGTCAAATTTATCACTGTTTTTATTAAGTTTTATAAAAGTTGTGTATTGTTTAGGAAGTTCTCTTTATCCTGCAGTCTTAAAAATATGAGTCTATATTTTCTTCTACAAGTTGTAAAATCTTACTCTTCATACAGTGGACTTAGAGACATAGAATGAAGTTGTTTTTAATCTATTGTGGTTTGAGTAAAAATTTTAGTGTTTTTTTACTCCTCAATGTGGATAATTAGTTGCCTGTGCACCATTTATGGACTAGTGTATCATTACTCCCAATGATCTA
>NW_017731676.1:637042-645206 GCF_001890085.2 Hipposideros armiger
TGAACTACCTTTGTTTTGGTTTTTGTTTTGTTTTGTTTAATTTTTTTTTCCTTTTTGTTGCTTGAATTGGGTGTTTTCTGATACCTTGTCATTTAAATTGCTTATTTGATCATCTGCTTCATCTAATGTGATGTCGATTCCTTCTAGTGTATTCTTCATTTATTGTATTCTATTTTTTTAAGATGAATTACTTTAAGTTTATTGTATTCTTTATTTCTCTTTTGTTGTTGTTATTGTTGTTGTTTTTATGGTTTTTATGTCTTTCTTTATGCTTACTATTTCTTTGTTGAAAGTTCCTTATGGCTTCTTATAACCAGTGTTTTAAACTCAGTCTCTGGTAGGTTGGTTGCCTCCATTTCATTTAGTTCTGTTTCTGGAGGTTTCTCCTGTTCTTTGTGTTTGCTTCTGTGTATTAGGTAGGGCTGCTATGTCTCTCAGTCTTTGCTGGATGACTTTATATAGCATGTGTCCTGTGTGGTCCAATGACACAGTCTCCTTGATCTCTTGTGCATGTCTTCCGGGTGTGTTCCTTGAATGTGTGGTGTGTGTTTTCCTATGGTAGTTGAGACTCAACTGCTTTTGGCACATCATTGGGTGGGAATGAGTCCCAACCTGACTGACTGAGGATTGGCTATGCTATGTATGAGCTGCTGTGTGTGGGCTGATCCTTCAGAGGGGGATTCGCTCCTGCAGGCTCTTGTGCCTGTTAATACCAACCACTGTTTGGGTGTGACACTTGAGGGGCTAACCAGGTAGAGCTCTGGTATGGTCTGAAGTTGGCTTCTGGGTGTGTTGTTTCTGGTGTCTCTTGGGAGGGGATCCCTTGCAGGCCAATTTCAGCCTTGCCTGTGACAGGCCCGTGGTTACCTGGTAGGAGCCACAAAGCTAATAGTGGTTGGCTGCTGCCTGTGCTGGACCTGGAGGCGTGTGGGAGTGGCCTCACAGTGAACTGAGGCCAGCTGCCACCAATTTGGGGCTGGGACAGCTTAGTTAAAGGCCTGTTGCTACCTGCTAGCTGCCCATGAGGCTCAGCCATTGAAAGAGCCTCCTTAGGTGTAGGCCAGCCTGGTTGACCTGGTGTTGAGAATGTGCCCAGCGATGCAGCATTAGCTGAGTGGGGCGGGGTTCCAGGGAGCTACAGGGTGTGGGTGATGGTTTTACAAAGTTAATGCAGTTTCCATTTTTTGCACTGGTGCCAGACCCGTGATCACTTCTCAAAAATGCCCTGAGAACACCACAGCCAGCCACTCTCGCCTTAGCCTGCAGGTCCCTGAGAGCTGCCCAAGAGTTACTGCAGCATAGATTGTGACTCAGCCTTCTGCCCACCACCAGAAGTTGTTCAGGCCACCATGGGCCATTTGCTGCTGTAAAAGACTTCACAGCTTGTGGGGTGGGGCTGGCTGCTCAGCGAGAATGCCCTGGGCGATGCAATACTAGCCATGTGGGGCAGAGACCCAGGGCATCACTAAGGTGGTGCTCATGCACAGACCTTAGCAGACCAATGCAGTCACTGATTGGCCCTTTTGGGAAGGGTACAACATAGAAAAGATGGTGCACTCCTGTAGGCCTCATGTAATGCAGGCTCCACACAAAGATAATGGGTGCTGTCCCTCCATCCCTCTCACCAAAGAATCACAACTCAGTCTTTCCCCGTGTGTCTCTGGCACCTCTTGAGTCGCCACAACCCACCGGAAACCAGGTGAGTATTTGCAAGCAAGTGATTCTCTGTGGGGGCTTTTTAAGTGGGCATCTGGGTTTCCAGGTGCCTTCCATCTCACAGGACAGGGAGACAGAGTCCTGGTTGATTTTCACTGGTAGATGTTGTGGGAACCCCTCTTATTAGTATAGGACTGCTGGGCTGGGGAGCCTGGTGTGGAGCTGGGACCCCTTCCTCTTCCAGCGGGACCTCTGCCGCCAAGGTGTGCCTCCCAGTGTTCAACCACTACCATTTTGCATCTCCGCCCTTTGTACCAGTCTCAATGTGGCCTATTTATGCCTGAGTTATAGGGGTTCTGTTTAGCTAGTCTTCAGATGATTCTTGAGGTTGATTGTTCTATAATTTATTTGTAATTTTGGTGTGATCCTGGGATGTAGTAGTCATGGCGTTTACCTAATCTGTCATCTTGGACTCTCTCCATGCGTTCTGGTTATTGATTTTTTTTTTAATTTGAAATGGCATCTCTATCTTATTTATATCCTTTGACTCTTCAAATGAGGAAAGAATTTATGCATCAAAATTTCAACCCTTTAATAGTAATTATACCATTCATAAGAATTATATAGTGTCTTTGGCTCAAAAATAAGCAAAATGTAAAAACTTAACTTTTTTATACACAGCAGTTGACCATGTTGTAATATTTCTAGTGACAACTACTTGGGTTATGATAAAAATTCCCCACTTCTTTGTTAAAAAAAACTATTTTCTTAAACTATAGATGAGTATATTTGAATTTTCCGTGTGGTCTTAAAATGCGATTGGGAGATTTCTTTTTATAACTTTCCTCTTCATAAATGTAATTTCTTTTTTTGTCTGATTTTACACATGGTTTAAAGTTTTGCCTTGATAATCAAAACACAGTTTACCTGTCAAGTAATCTTATGAAGTGGAATTTATATTGTCCTTATATGTGTGTGCTCAGCGGAGAATGATGATGGTGATGGTTTTGCCACTGGTTCAGATAGCTCCTGTATTTATTAGGTAACAGTTTTCCTAGTATAAAGTGATGATATTTTAGCTTAAAATGTATTGTCTGAGTAGTAGGATCCATTTAAATAAAATTAAAAAGGGAACAGTTTAGAATATATAAATATCAAAAAGGTTAAGAATGTAATTAAAGTTAAAACCCTTAATGATTCACTGGGGATACTTCAAGCAGAGAAGACAACAGTTAAGGCAAGTATTTCTCATAAGCAGTTGTGTCATTTATCCTAGCTTCCTGTGCCCATTCAGTTAACTATGAATCTTTATATAATCATGACAGCATTATTAGATTAGTCTGTTACTCTTAGCTGCTCATGGTATTCTTCAAATTTGATGGTATTAATCTATTAATATTACTATCATTTAATTAGAAAGTCAGTAGAAAAGATTCATTCTGTGTATTTAAAGAAAGTAGATTAGGAAATTAAACTAAAAAAAGCTTATAAATTTATGAGCTGCAATCTATTTGAATAAGATGATTGCCTTCCCTACCTATCATTGGATAACTCCATGTTATATTATTTTCTTGGGGTCAATAACATTTTACTAATCTACCCATACCCCTTCTCCTACCTTATTCAGCTCATTTCATTTTTGTCTGTTTCAAATAGTACATCTAATTCTAAACACCGTAAACTGTGTTTAGAATCACTTTGGCATCTGTAACAATCCTCCAGGAAATATTGGACTGAAATCCTAGATTATTTTAGTGGTCATAGTGACTAGATACAGAATCCTTTCATAATTTTCCTCTAGTCAACCACAAATCATGGCTAATTATATTCACCTGTTTAGTTCAAGTGTTTAAAAAGCACGAATCTGCAACAGCCATACTGGAGTGCAATGCATTACTTTTTTTTCCTGTAAATCAAATGTACCGTATTTGCCGGCGTATAAGACGATTTTTTGGCCCTGAAAAATATGCCTCCAAGTGGGGGGTCATCTTATACGCCAGGTACACTTCAGATAGACTGTCCATAGTGCTTGCCCCATGCCATAGTGGCCTCCCGATGCCCGCCCACTTCATTCCACATACCGTTCAGGCATCAGCAGCGCTGCTGGGTGTATGCTTGGCTGNATTTTTTTTTTTTTTTTTTTTTTTTAGCTGAGCCATCCTGTGGGCAGCTCAGTGGCAGCTCAGCTCGGGCTGGGCATCGAACCGCTGTTGCTCAGAGCTCACACTCTTGAGCCAACTCTTAACCAACTGAGCCACTCGGCCGGCCCTAATCTTTTTTAATTTAAACATTCACTGTATTGTTTAATCATACCTCATATATCATCTCCCAACTGTAAAACCATAGTTTTGGCTTATCTTTTAAAAGGCTTCTAAAATTTTCTTCTTATCAACAATATATATTAATCAGTAAACCTCATGTTGTGATTGAAATCCGTGGACATGCACACAGTGAGTATCTGTTCATGTAACTTTGATGGTCTTTTATTCACTAAAAATACATTGTGTTGGTTAACAGAATCATAGCATGTGTCAGGTGTCTGGCTCCCAGTGTCTGGACCAAACTTTCTCATCAACTCCTTTTGTGTGTAACGTGACAAATCACAGAAACTAACTGGGTCTTAAGCATTAAATGTAGGGGCTCCTCCACAAGATCCCTCTATAATGCATATTTATGAGACACTTTACCTAGTAAAGAGTTTTGAGGAAGAGATTGAGTCTCATGTTAGTCTATTTTGCCCATATAAGTATTACTACTCCAGCTTTTTTCTCATTTCTACTTGCATCAAATATCTTTCTCCATCCCTTTACTTTCAGTCTATGTGTGTCTTTTGATCTGAAGTGAGTCTCTTGTAGATAGCATATGCATGGGTCTTGTTTTCTTATCCCTTCAGCTACCCTATGTCTTTTGATTGGAGCATGTAATCTATTTACATTTAAAGTGATTATTGATAAGTACATAGTTATTTCCATTTTATTATTCATGTTTTTTATCTTTGTTTTCTTCTTTCTTCTGCTTAAAAATATTCTTTTAACATTTCTTATAATGCTGAGTTGGTGGTAATGAATTTCTCTAGCTTTTTCTTGTCTGCGAAGCTCTTTATCTCTCCTCTAATTTTAAATGATAGCCTTGCTGAGTGAAGTAGTCTTGGTTGTAGGCACTTGTTTTTCTTTACTTTGAATTTTTCCTGCCACTGCCTCTGGCCTGCAAAGTTTCTACTGAAAAATCAACTGACAGCCTTATGGGAGCTGCCTTACAAGTAACTAGTTTTCTTTCTCTTGCTGTTTTTAAGATTCTCTCTTTGTCTTTAACCTTTGCCATTTTACTTATGATGTGTCTTGGTGTGGGCCTGTTTGTGTTCATCTTGTTTGGGACTCTCTACACTTCCTGGCCTTGCATTTTTTTTTTCACCAGGTTAAGGAAGTTTTCATTCATTATTTCTTCACATAGGTTCTCGATCCCATGCTCCCTCTCTTCTCCTTCTGGTACTCGTAGGATGCAAATGTCATTACACTCGATGTTTTTTCACAGGTCCCGTGAACTACCTTTGTTTTGGTTTTTGTTTTGTTTTGTTTAATTTTTTTTTCCTTTTTGTTGCTTGAATTGGGTGTTTTCTGATACCTTGTCATTTAAATTGCTTATTTGATCATCTGCTTCATCTAATGTGATGTCGATTCCTTCTAGTGTATTCTTCATTTATTGTATTCTATTTTTTTAAGATGAATTACTTTAAGTTTATTGTATTCTTTATTTCTCTTTTGTTGTTGTTATTGTTGTTGTTTTTATGGTTTTTATGTCTTTCTTTATGCTTACTATTTCTTTGTTGAAAGTTCCTTATGGCTTCTTATAACCAGTGTTTTAAACTCAGTCTCTGGTAGGTTGGTTGCCTCCATTTCATTTAGTTCTGTTTCTGGAGGTTTCTCCTGTTCTTTGTGTTTGCTTCTGTGTATTAGGTAGGGCTGCTATGTCTCTCAGTCTTTGCTGGATGACTTTATATAGCATGTGTCCTGTGTGGTCCAATGACACAGTCTCCTTGATCTCTTGTGCATGTCTTCCGGGTGTGTTCCTTGAATGTGTGGTGTGTGTTTTCCTATGGTAGTTGAGCCTCAACTGCTTTTGGCACATCATTGGGTGGGAATGAGTCCCAACCTGACTGACTGAGGATTGGCTATGCTATGTATGAGCTGCTGTGTGTGGGCTGATCCTTCAGAGGGGGATTCGCTCCTGCAGGCTCTTGTGCCTGTTAATACCAACCACTGTTTGGGTGTGACACTTGAGGGGCTAACCAGGTAGAGCTCTGGTATGGTCTGAAGTTGGCTTCTGGGTGTGTTGTTTCTGGTGTCTCTTGGGAGGGGATCCCTTGCAGGCCAATTTCAGCCTTGCCTGTGACAGGCCCGTGGTTACCTGGTAGGAGCCACAAAGCTAATAGTGGTTGGCTGCTGCCTGTGCTGGACCTGGAGGCGTGTGGGAGTGGCCTCACAGTGAACTGAGGCCAGCTGCCACCAATTTGGGGCTGGGACAGCTTAGTTAAAGGCCTGTTGCTACCTGCTAGCTGCCCATGAGGCTCAGCCATTGAAAGAGCCTCCTTAGGTGTAGGCCAGCCTGGTTGACCTGGTGTTGAGAATGTGCCCAGCGATGCAGCATTAGCTGAGTGGGGCGGGGTTCCAGGGAGCTACAGGGTGTGGGTGATGGTTTTACAAAGTTAATGCAGTTTCCATTTTTTGCACTGGTGCCAGACCCGTGATCACTTCTCAAAAATGCCCTGAGAACACCACAGCCAGCCACTCTTGCCTTAGCCTGCAGGTCCCTGAGAGCTGCCCAAGAGTTACTGCAGCATAGATTGTGACTCAGCCTTCTGCCCACCACCAGAAGTTGTTCAGGCCACCATGGGCCATTTGCTGCTGTAAAAGACTTCACAGCTTGTGGGGTGGGGCTGGCTGCTCAGCGAGAATGCCCTGGGCGATGCAATACTAGCCATGTGGGGCAGAGACCCAGGGCATCACTAAGGTGGTGCTCATGCACAGACCTTAGCAGACCAATGCAGTCACTGATTGGCCCTTTTGGGGAGGGTACAACATAGAAAAGATGGTGCACTCCTGTAGGCCTCATGTAATGCAGGCTCCACACAAAGATAATGGGTGCTGTCCCTCCATCCCTCTCACCAAAGAATCACAACTCAGTCTTTCCCCGTGTGTCTCTGGCACCTCTTGAGTCGCCACAACCCACCGGAAACCAGGTGAGTATTTGCAAGCAAGTGATTCTCTGTGGGGGCTTTTTAAGNAAATTTTGAAAATTTCTGGAAAGCTGTTTGGTGCTAAGATAGGAATATAGTGTTAAGACCTGAATGTATTTTCAAGAACCTTTTTTTTTAAAAAATAAACCCTGAGCGGCTTTTATTTTAAAAAAATAAACCTCAACTCAGGCACAGCTCACTGGCCCATGTGGGAATCAAAACAGCAACCCCGCTGCTCAGAGCTCACACTCTAACCAACTGAGCCACCTGGCCGGCCCAACAACCTTCTTAACGAATCAGTGAGAAAACAGAATAAGAGAGCAAAAAGTTAAAGTCAATGATATCCAATGTTTGCTTGTGGATTTAGCCAGAATATATGGAAAGTTAGCTTCTCCCAGGCCTGTAAAAAAATGAGTTCATCTTTGTTTGTCCACATGCTCTTCTATGAGGAAATATGCCTGTGTCGTAAGTTTTAATTCATGGATATTTTTTAATTTGTTGTATCAATGTAGGTAATATTAGTCCAAATAACTAGCTCTTCTTAGAGATGAACTGACAGGGTTTCTGGCAAGAAAACACTGTTGGATTGATGATTGAGGACCTGTGATTGGAGTGCAGGTGAGGTTAGCTGTTTCTGGAATGGTGGTTTTGATTTTAGGAGTTGGCCTCTGGAACTCCCTGCCCTGAAGAAGTCTATGTTAGAAGAGCTATTTCCCAGGAGTATTATTAGACGACCCACTCCTGTGTAACTTCAGGGAGAATGTTCCTAGGCAAGAAAGTCTCTATTTCTGCTTATGCTTTTTTGGCATATGTTACAGATGGCATGGCAGTGATCAAGGTTGGCGATCAAGAAACACCCCACACAGATGAGTGAGCCTTCTTGTTCTTGTTCCAGGGGCATTTCCAGGTACGGATTGGCAATTAGCATGAGATTCCAAGATTCCCACAAGCTAGTGTGTCAGGTACACGTCGCACAGGATCATTGTTTATGTTGATACAGATTTTCTAATTAAGATTTAGGGAACTATCTCCTGGGAAGAAAAATACAAAATTTGGGTACCTGTGCTGGTAGGTTTTATTATTTTTAGGATGCAGTGATCATACTTACGTTGTCAGGATATCAATGATTAGCTTACTGCCAATACAAAGGAAGGTGTTTCTCTTCCTTTTTCAATTTATTTTGAAATTTATTTTGAAACAGAAGGAAATTCCGTTTGAGTCATAATTTTGCTAATAGGGACATTAAGAAAACTAAATAGTTGCCCTATTTTATAC